>NC_034438.1:15610207-15627542 GCF_002078875.1 Numida meleagris
TGAGACCTCGGGCCATCAAGGAAGAGATGCAACATACAAGTGGGCTAGAGACCGAGGGGTGGACTTAACTATGGACACTATTGCACAGGTTATTCATGACTGTGAAACTTGCGCCACAATTAAACAAGCAAAGAGGATGAAACCTCTTTGGGGGGAAGGGCGATGGCAAAAGTATAAATATGGGGAAGCGTCGCAGGTTGATTATATCACCTTGCCATGAAGCCACAATGGTAAGCGTTATGTGTTCACCATGGTGGAGGCAACCACGGGGTGGCTTGAAACATATGCAGTACCCCATGCTACCGCCCAAAACACCATATTAGGCCTTGAGAAACACGTCCTACGGTGACATGGCACTCCAGAAAGAATTGAGTCAGATAATGGGACTCATTTCAAAAATTCTCTTGTAACTACTTGGGCCAAAGATCATGGCATTGAGTGGATTTGTCATACACCCTATCATGCACCAGCTTCTGGTAGAATTGAACGATACAATGTGTTGTTAAAAACTATGCTGAAAGCAATGGGTGGCGGAACACTTAAGCATTGGGAGAAGCATTTGGCAGAAGCCACCTGGTTGGTCAACACTCGAGGATCTATCAATTGTGATGGTCCTGCTCCATCCAGCTCTCTACATAATGTAGAGGGAGATAAGGTCCCTGTAGTACATGTAAAGAGCATGCTGGGAAAAGTGGTTTGGGTCTTTCCAGCTTCTGGGAAGGGCAAACCTCTCCATAGAACTGTTTTTGCTCAGGGACCTCAGTCCACTTGGTGGGTGATGCAGAAGAATGGGGATGTTCAGTGTGTACCACAAGGGAATTTGATGTTGGGGGAGTGCAGTCAGTAAGTCCATGTATATATAAGTATACATTTTTTGTGCGTATAATGCATGTTAACTATTGTTTGTTCATATAAATATATTAAATATGATGTAGTGATGTAAAATAAAGGGTGGAATGTCATGGTTTTATGATTTCTGGTTATTGGTATTCCACATCATAACATCATGTAGTGTATATACCTCGTTCTCAGAAGAGAAGAACTACTACATTCCCCAGAGGACTTTGCTGCCCTGTTACCGTTTTCCAGTCAGAGGGAAAGATAAAACTGTTTGCATATCACAAGACCTTTCCTTCTTCTCTGCCTGTCGCTTGTCCCAGCAGCATCTTGCTCCCCATCCGTCTCTCTGTTTTTATTAGAGTAAGGCCTACTTTAATTTTGGACACTCTCTCTCATTTCATTGGATTTATTAGCTTGAATTGTAATTATGTTGTATTATATTGTGTTATTTTGCATTCTGATATCTTATTTAGTAAATTAGTTTATTTCTCCTCAGATTGTTGCCACTGTTTTGTTCTCAGGCCCATCTCTCTACCCTTTTTTCCCTTTTCCCTTTCCCGGGGTGTGGGTCCGTGGGTCCCCTGCCCCATTAGTCATGGAACTGGGCCGAACCAGCCCTTAAACCATTGATGAAAGGATGGAAAAGCTGACCAGAGGAGGAAGGGAGCTGGGAAGTTCATGGTTGTCAGGAAAGTAGAAACTCACTAGAAGATGAACTGGTAGGAGTCTCTAATAGGCAAAACTTGTTTGAAGGAAGCATTTCACAAAACTCTGAATGGTAACCAGGAAGCAGAGTTTAAAGCCACTTTTCATCACCTAAAATAGAAGTGACTATCACCTTTTTCTTGAAAGATCCAGTGATGCAGAGCCCTGGTGAAAACCTGAACCTGTTATAACTGCTGAATTTACAGAGTCAGTAAGGAAGAGTACAGTCTAAGTCACTTGAAGTTTGGGGCTTTGAACAGTTAATAAGTCTTTCCGTATTCTCTTTTACTTTCATTATGATGTCATTAACAACAAGGAAGTTTTATTAGAGCTTTAGGAGCAGCCCCTGTTAATATTACATTCTTGGTGAATTATATGCCTTCTTCTTTAGTCACCCTTTGCATTCCATCCTTTTCTGGGGATGTGAAAACTGTTATCTGCTGAAGGAATGTAGCAGTTCAGCTGGGTCATAAAAGCAGACTCATTGACCACAAGTGGAATCTATTTCATTAAGATTTTGAACAGTTGGCTCATACTAATAGGAAAAACAGTGGCTAATTGCTGCAGACCATGACTTTAGGCACTTCTCTAGGACAGACGATCATAATCACAAAAAAAAATTAGTTTTAAGCATTTAATTCTAATGGAGTAGCCTAATATGTAAGAGAAATAGGAATGGTAATGGAAGTCAGTTTATACTGAAAAAAAATCCTCCCTCTCTGACCAGGATTATTTCAGTCTAATTATTATTAATAATAATCAATTATTATTATTAATAATAATAATTATTATTGCAGTCTAATTATGAGCTAATCAAGTAAGACCATCAGTGTCATACCAGTTGCTATTTGGATACTGAGATCCATTTAGCAGTTAGTCATGCCTGCGGAAAACTGTACAGAAATGAATGTCAGCAGTATACCCAAGTCAATAGGGATGGTCTCATCATCTATCCAAGCCTATATCATAGACTGAAAAGAAAATGAGATGAGTCAGTTTAAGATGTTCAAAGAAAAAAGCAGCAAAAGAAAGACATGGAGTGGTTGGAGCAGGTGCAGAGAAGGACCGCGAATATTATCAGAGGTCTGGAACACCCTCTCCTATGAAGAACGAGGCAGTGGGCTTGTTCAACATGGAGAAGAGAAGGCTCTGGGACTACCTCACTGGGGTCTTCCAGTATTTAAAAGAAGCTTATAATCAGGAGGGAGATAGAGTTTTTACGCAGTCTGATAGTGATAGGACAAGTGTGAATGGTTTTAAACTGAAAGAGGTGAGTTTTAGGCTAGATTTTTTACTCAGAGAATGTTGAGGCAAAGGAACAGATTGCCCAGAGGAGCCATGGATACCCCGTTCCTGCAGGTATTTAAGACCAATTGGATGGGGCCCTGGGTAATCTCATTTATTGCCTGATTTAGTGGTTGGCAGTCCTGCCCATGGCAGGGGGTTGGAACTAAATGGTGTTTAAGATCCCTCTAAACTCAATCATTCTATGATTTGATGATTCTATGACTTGACTTCAGTGGAAAATGGATATTTTTACACCACTAATCTCTGAGTTTCTCTTTGCATTATATTATTAACACTGGAAATATCTTGCACTATTCCTATAGTTTGTCTTTAAAACCAAAGGCAGCTGAAGACACATAATTAATGGAAAACACACCCATGTATACCATGTGCAAGGATGCTGTACACTGAGAAGTAGCAACCATCATTTCTTTAATCACAAGTTGTACTTTAATGTGAAGGTAACATGTAGATGAATAACTGGTAAGTAGAGAAATTTTACTGAGTTCAATGGAATTGCCAGTGCTATGTATTTCCTTAGAGTGTATTTTCTGCCTTCTGCATTTAATGCTCTTCATACTCTCTGTTCATAGGGTAAAATGACACCACAGATAATAATGATTTTCCTCCAAGAGTATTTCAGTGAGTTGCTAGCAAGCTTTCAAAATGCTTTAAGGATGCTAATGGAAAATTAATAAACACTGATAAATTTGTATTGAGATAATAACTAAGCAACTTTGGGTAAATACTCTTTGCATTGTAATTGAAACAGATCACAAAATACTGAAAAACATACTTGACACAAATAATAGAAACACTTATCTTTACAGTGGTCTGTTCAAGCAAAAGGGTTTGTCTATGGCTCATTGTCTTCAAGGATCAAAGTGCATGACATTTGATCTATGGAAAGCATGATAGCTAAGAACGATTCATTTACAGTTGGTAGATTTTATTAAGCATCCCTCTTTACTGGACCTACACCTTTGCTAAGCAGAAAAAAAACACCCCAAATCTTCTGTCCTTTGACTAATCTGTTGTCGCTATAATAAGTGTGAAATCTCTAAATACACGCACATTTACTACAAGCAAACAAGCTGTCCAGAATCTAATTAGACAAAAATCTGCCCATCTGTTCTGCATTACCATGGGGCTTGCTCACATGCATGTTGTCTCATTACTAAAAGGCAGATAGGCAAATTGAATTGAGCTGGTCTTCCTCTTAAAGTGCTATCAGGACATGAAGTCAGCTCAGCCCCTTGCTGTGATCCAACAAAGCACCGCTGGGAGAAAGTGGGATGAGAGAACTTTCCTTTTTCTAAAGCCAAATGTCCAGTGCCTACTATGAGGCCTAATGAGGTGCTAATGCCATTGTTGTGGACAATAGAGCACACACTACAACCGTATAAACCTTGTTTTCAATGAAAATTGTTCGGTTTTTGTTCTTAGTCCCCTGTGTCCCATGCCTTTTTATTACTATCTGTATGCCATGGTATGCTGCATTTCAAATTTAAAGCTTGTTTAATGGAAGGCAAGAAAGTTTAATTGTAGCAAATTTTACTTTAAGAAGAAAAATATCTATTTTTCAATAATTTATTTATATATACATATTTTTTTTAAATTAAGCCTTAGTACTTATATCAGGTTTTTGAAAGTGTTACTCAAGGCCACAGGCTTCTGAGAGTCATTCCATATGGAAATAGGAAATTTTAAATGAACATAGTCATTTGTACATTTTTAGTCATTTATATTATTAATACCCAGCCCTTAGAAATATTTTTGTATTCCTCCTTTATAAGCACTTTGTGTTGGTAGTGAAAGACAGTTGTTTCTCAGAATAAGCTTCTCTAGTACAATGTTATTACGTTAATCTCACAATAACAAAGAAGTTTTATTTATAGTTGTGAATGCTGTAAGTGAACAAAGACATGAAAATTGGTAGTTTCTGATGACCGAGAAGAATAAGTACAGGATTGGTGCGGATATGCATTCACAGAGCAGAGTAAGCATGGAAGAAATGGGATAGATTTCTACCTTTTAAGCAGTTCTCAGATTATTTGAGTACGTCATGAACTTTAATTTGACCAATCCCACTTACCCTGAAAAGTGTAGGATTTGTGTGCCGAATCATCCCCAGTAGCAAGATGAAACTCTATTTTCCTCTTGCTCCTGAGGACTGGTTTCCCAGATGTACTCCCTGGAGTACAACTCATTTGCCTTCTTCTGGCTCTGTGACTCTTCATTTATCAGATTCAGTAGATCAAATGAAATGGAAAGCAGATATACAAAGGATAGTAGAGAGGTTATTTGCATAATGTTTATACTAATAAAATCTACCGATAGGTAGACAAACTGGGATGCAGGGAAGGGCATGTAACATTCAGGCTTAGAACTGCATTTCCTCCTTTCTTGTGAAAACATATACCTATGTGCTGCATAATCTACAATCTCACACAAGGACTTCATAGTGCATGTTAGCTGTGCCCAGCCAGAGCAGCTCAGTGCTAACTGCATTACTTGTGCACGTATCAGTGAAATGTAGGATAACAAGAGAGTGCTGTCTGCCAACTAGGAGCTAACTAAGGGTTAGAACAAAGGAAAAACGAGAGGGAGCATAATGGAAATTAAGAGCAAGAAAAGTTAAAAAGTATAGCGGATTTGCATGTATAGCTAAAGAAATGCAGACAAAAGAAGAAACAAATTCAGAGAACAATCAGAGTTTTGTTCTAGGCAAAATTCTACTTTAACACTCCCTCCATGATAGAGAAACAATTTAGAACATTCTCTTGTGTATATATTTGTGTATACTACATTTACCTTACAAATGTGGCTCCAATAATAGATGATGTGGAATAAGATATTCAATCAGTAAGATGATTGCAAAAATAGATGCTCTTGTCTCTTTTAAATTTTTCTTTCATAATGTACTTTTCTTTACACTCTTTATAATGAACATATTTAACACAGTTTTGTCACTCTGATCTATGTATTGGATAAAAGTATACTTTGCAATACTGGAACTCATCTTACATGCATACTCTAAAGCTATTATTTATCCATCAGTGATTTAATAAATACTTGTGTTTTCAATTCTAACATCATCCCCTTTTGATTCTTGCAGCTACCCAGTGTCCAGCCAGGGCAAAGGTGTCGCAAAGCCCTGAAGTACGTGTTCAGTATTTCTCAGCTGGCATAATATAAAACCTGTGTATTTTTCTGTCATCTATATGTGACACATTTCTTATGCATGAACTGTGCAAATCATTAAAGAAAAAATAAATAATAACGACTTCCTTTTTTAACGTCTTATCATTTTCTCTTTATTCTCAGAGGTTGGAACATGAAGAAGTCTACAGCTTTTCCATAAATAATCATTTGCCTAAAGAAAACGAAATATATTTTCCATTTAGACAATATGCACTGATATATTGCAATAGCTGGGAAGGGGAAAAAAAGCCCATAATGCTTCATTAGTTAATTGCGCAGAGGATAGCTCTTTAGGGGTAAACAAGTGAAGGGCATTTGCTGAATGGTCTATGCCAATCATGCATATTATGGTCTAATATTATGGTCTAATGGTGCTAGTAATGGTAGGAGGCTCCTGGAGAGTCATCTGTCAAATTAGCACACTGAATTATTTATTGCCTCAGAGTAAAATTGTGAAAGGGAGCAGCTGAGACCCATGTGTAAGAAAATACAAAACAGAGACAAAAACACTCCCCAAAATAATTAGTACAACTATTTTTCATGTTCAATAATGTTACCAGTATTTGTAAACATCCACAATGCTTAGATAATATGTGTGTGTAAAGATATTGGGAGGTGCATATGGCTTCTAATAAGCAGCAAACAATATACGTTATCTTTATGCTTGTACTGCAAAGAGATGAAAGTACGTAATTATAATTAACACGTCGATGATTATTATTTACACTAATAAAACAGTTATTATACCAATTTTACTACATATATTGCATACTACTTATGAAATGTAAAAAGTTATATTGCATAAACTATAAGTTCTATGTCTGTACATAGTTTCCAAAGGTCAGAATGTAAGTTCATAATAAATATAAATTGTTAAAACTAATTCATAAAATCATGAAATAGTTTCTGTCTGTAATCACTGTAATCCCTTATTGAAACTATATCTAGAAATTATGAAGGAAGGCATGTAAGAATTTGCAGTTTGCATTGTGATAAAAAGAGTTGCTGCTGAAGTTCCCCAATTGTAATAACTTTAAATTAGTATTTATTGCTCAATATTTCCTTTTCATTCCTTTCTATCTTTAGCCAAAATAAATAAACTAAGTCATGATAACTTTCCCATACCTCTGATGACAAATCCCTGCTGTTAACGGATCTACAGCCTTAGATGTATTTACTGCAGCCAAGAGCCCAATACCTTAGCCTCCATGTTGGTTGTACATCTGCTTCCCTCCAAGTTGTTTCAGTGAGACTTTTTTGATGTCTGACACCACAGTAAGAGATGTGCTGTGAGTTATCAGTCACCTGTTTAAGGTATCTGAGACTACATATTAATTTCCTTAATATTATTCTGTGAGGCACTGAACAGTCCCACGAAACATTACATCATGATTCTCAATTGAACTGATAACCAAGAATATAGTTAAATATATTAACACTTGTTCTACTTCATTTAAAAATACAGAACTCCTATGAGACTTTTTGCAGGTTATTTACTCACTTCTAAAAATTGGTAGCTTCAGGTTTAGTGATTCAAACATTTTTGCTAACACATCTTTGGAAGAGGATATTCCTTTCCAAATTCCAGAGAATATTGATACCTACCTTTCTACAGTATCAGATATTAATTGGGCTGCTAATTAGATTTGCTTTCTCACTCTGGTATAGAGATGAAAATGGGATTTTGGAGGTTTTCTTAAGAGGGCGCTTCTCATAAAACATTTGTTAACATTTTATATAAATGATTACTACTTCATTGATATCTTTGATGCTTTTTGTAGCCCACAGATGGAAAAGCAAGATTTGCTGTCAAAAAATGATTCATAGTTTTTTATCTTTACTATGCTGATAGGTTTCAAGGATCAAGACAATTAGCAGATAACACATTGGCTAGCAATAATTACATGGAGAATTTACCATTCAAAGATGTTATATACTTCAATCCATCTATAAATTCATGCTAATAACCTTCCAAACACTTGTGTACTTTTACAACATTAAATTCATTCTTGTTCTAAACATTATTTGGTTCCTCCTGACATGATATTTCAAAGCTTTCAGCAGCCCTTTGCTGAAGGGGGAGGGGGGTGGATATACCTTGCAGGGCATTGGGCACTAGGAGAGAAAGAACAAATACCTGTGATGGAAGAGGAAGGCCTCTCAGTGTACCATAGGATACACTGATTATCAATTCTAGAAACACCTCTTGTCATGAAACCTATGTGAGACTTAATTAAAGGAAACATTTATGTTGACAAATGACTGCAAACCAACACTGATGTAATACTGGCGATCAAATATATTGCGGCACTATAGTCCTGAAGGTGTTTCTACCTCAGTTATACACTCAGAATGAATTTCTTTAAATATATGACTCTTTCCTCTTATTTCCTATCTCCTCTTTTCTTTATAACAGAGATTGATTTGAGTTTGGGCACACACAAGTTGTCCAGTGCTGCCATGTTTATCTATATTTATGTGCTGTTTTTAAAGGTCAGTAAAAGAGCATTTTGGAAATGAGAGCATACAGAGCAACTAGTACTTCTAAAAATCTTGCTACTTATACGTAGGCTTCCACATATTTTTTGTTTAGCTACATATGATTTATATAAGGAGTAGACTTATTAACTATAACTGGACAAAGAGAAGAAAAAAAAAATAGTTGTCTTTATAACACAGGATAATTGTTCCTCAATTTTTCACATTTGAATGGGTTGTCTGCTGGGTGATTTGGATAAACTTTACCAAAAAATGTAATGAGAGAAAAAATCCTCATTTTCTGGAGGCCAAAGATCTTTACCTGTCAATCTGAGGTTTCATTCTAAGTGTTTCTCTCAGAGAGAGAATGAAATTATACCTCCTCTCATGCTCACTGCCTAGCAATAAAAAACTGAATTACATGTAAGTCCACATTACAAGCAGGCCACCACCTAAGCGCTGGAAGATAGTTAATAGTTGGCTCTTCAAGTCTACCTAAAGCTTCAAGAAAGGAACCCATCCCCTGAAATGAGGCCAACATGAGTCATCATTGCCATTTATTGCCCACTAAAAAGAAAAAAAAGAATTGAAATTGCAAAACACTAGCTCCAGTATAGCAGCTGATGCAGCAAAGGACAGTTGGCTGTACTTTGATTATCATCTTGTGAGCTGATCAGCCCCCCATAAAGATCTAAAGTGAATGTGTTCTGAAGATCTGTTTATGTACGTTTGCAACCAACAGCCTGTGCCTTGTAAACAGCTGACATCTGCTCAGGATCACATAGGAGCAGAGCCTACTTGCATCACTTTCAAAACTATTATTCCAGGAATAAAAAAGCCAAATGAAAACTGAATAGTAACAATTCAGAATTATGCTGAAAATCCTTTGTAAAAGAATTTTAGTCCCTAGCTTGCCTGAAGAATAATATATGAACCACGAGAGAAAAACAAAGCCTGTTTATATTTTTAGCTGCAATGGACTTTGGAAAGCAAAAATAAAATAAAATTAAATAATAACCACTTTTCTAAATTAATTTCATTTTGTTGCCACAAGGACTAAGTTCTGGCACCCTTTATCCTGCTGAATATTACAGTGCTTCCAGAAGCATTGCTGGAATCAATCAAACTTTTGAAGGCAGTTATTTTGCCTGGATTAATGAGATTTCATAGAGCAGATATGGATATTTGGGAGGCTGTATTCTGATGGCTGATAATACAGGATCTCTACTCTGCTGGATCATGCAGTGACACATGTTTGATCTGAATTAAATAGGGACACGTAATCACATCACTGTCAGAATAAAGAGAGCATTCAGCAAAGGTTATATTAGATTCCAGGTACTGAATATCCCCAGAGAAGGAGACTCCACAACCTCTCTGGGCAGTCTGTTCCAGTGCTCTGAAACACTCAAAGTAAAGAAGTTCTTTCTCTTGTTCAAGCAGAATTTCCTGTGTTTCAGTTTCCGCCCCTTGCCACTTGTCCTGGTCACTGCGCACCACCAAAAAGAGCCTGGCCACATCCACTTGACATGTACTCTTTATATTTGTAAGTGGTGATAAAATCCCCTCTCAGTCTTCTCTTCTCCATGCTGAACAGTCCCAGATCTCTCAACCTTTCTTTAACAGTGAGATACACCAGGCTCTTTATCATCCTTGTAGCCCTCTACCGGGCTTTCTCCAGAAGCTCCCTATCTTTCTTGAACTGAGTGGCCCAGGCCCAGTCACAGTACTTCAGATGTGGCTTCACCAACACAGAGCAGAAGGGGAGAATCACCTCCCTCCACCCACTGGCCGCACTCTTTTTAATGTGCACCAGGATACCACTGGCCTTCTTGGCCACAGAGGCACACTGTTGGCTCATAGTTAATCAAGACATCTACGACCTCCTTCTCTGAAGAGAGAATTGATTCTTCTTGCAGTGGTAATTTTCACTTTTCAAAGATGGAAGAAATTTGAGTATAATAGATCTATGCTTTCTATTCTGAGGCTAAAAATCTTTGTTGAAGGTCCAGCTAGCTATAAACTATGAGCTAGTTACTGTTGCAGTAGATACATCTAAATGATACCGTTTGCATAAATAGAATCCTGCACCCAAAGGTTGTTCTTAGATAGCATCCATTGCACTTCCACTGACTTATACTTTGGCTAAAAGTTGGGCCAAACCTAGGTATAGAAAAATATGTATGCAGCTGGAATAATGTCTTTAGCCTATTCTGCCTGTGTATCATGGGTGTAGTGCTTGCTAGGTTTCTCTCAGTCCTCACAGGGTGATGACACAAGCTTCTTCTCTGTTGCACTTCACCACACCACCATATCCTTGCAATGCATTACAAAAATAAAAGAAATACAAGATTTGTATTTCTGATTGTTATGCCAGATCTCTGTGCCTATAAGGAGGAAGACTACAGGATACAAAGCACGACTTGGAATTTATTAGCATTTGAGTGCCTCAAGAGACACTTCTCTACTGAGTCCTCATAAATTGGCATATGTAGTGTTGTCTAACTGTTCAGTATAACTATATAGATTCTCTGTTTTAAAATGAAAGATTGTGTTATTCTTACTATTAAAATTCTGGGAGAGTGCTACAGGATCCTGATAGTTCATAATAATAAAGAAATTGAGAGGAAGAAGAAAAAAAAATCAAGGCATTGGGAAATTATCTTTCCCTGGTCTGGTATGCAGTCCTCTTCTATGTCCCAACATAGCACAGCCTGAGGGGAAACAATGTCTGCAGCAGCCCAGGAGCCAGACTTTGTGAAGGTGGTTTTGTTTAACTGCTTCATGGGACAGCGAGGCACAAGGGTTACATAAAAAAAAAGCAAAACAGGTGGACAGGTGGAGTACCCGCTGATCATAGCAAAAAGGACAAGTGACACTGTAGGTATGAATGCTTTCAATGACAGATCAAACAAGGATCACTGTTGCACAAGAGGCCTCCTCCCTATCCACTGCCCTGCGGTGATGTTGGAGGGCATGGAGAATGGAGGACTCTTGTTTGTCAGAGTTGTGTGAGTGCAGGAGGTTTGTAAGAGTTGTGCACAAAACAGAAGGATGGGATGTGCACAAGGTTGTGTACTTTACTGAAAGATCATTAGAGGACCACCACGGAGAAGCCTGAATATATTGGAAGCGTGTGCATGATAGTGAGGAAAGCAGTAGTTAGGACTGTGGAAGAGGATGGACAACTAAAGTAACAGGCAGGGAGAAGGGAAGAAGGGGTGAATGAACGAGGAGATTGTTGATAGGAAGGTTTGAAGCTGTGAAGAGATGTCAGTGTATCTGGCTTCTTGTAATTCCCTTTCTACAGTAGAGCCAGTCTCAGCAGCTAGCATTTTGTGTGTTGATTCTTTTTCCCATTGAGTGCAGACTCTTTCCATGAGCACTGCGAAGTTTTCAAAGACCTCTGTCTGGCCATTAGCCACCACAGAGCACAGTCCTGAGTAGCCAGCAAGTGCCAGTCCAGCTCTAGTCTCTGTGATAGTTGGTATTGTTCTTCAGTCTACTCAAGGCTTTGACAGCAAGAGCTATGATAGGAAAAAGAGACCAGTGTCCCATACAGGAGCATATTCTGGTGTACCGAGAGAAGATTAAATTGAAAATGCACAACAGGAGGTTTTCCAGCAGCAGGAGACAACAAGCTTGAACAGCCAGTTGATTTTGGTTGTAAGCAAATTTTTTACAGGGAGTATGTCAGAGGATTATGGGATGTGCCTAGTCTGGGCAAGTTGGGTAAAACATGGTCTAGAAGGGCATGAATGCAGCTGAGACAGCTAATTTCCCTTGAAAAGTAAAATGCTAACTTTTGTATATGCAATAACAACACTTCAAATTATAAAAGCAATAATATACCATGAAACAAATTTTAAAAACTACAACTTTCAAGTTGCTTGATCAGCCATATGTAAATGTATGTATACACAGCTTTAGATTGTTTCTGAAAAAAAGCGAATCATTACAGCCACAAAATTTTACATATGTAAATTTTATTTAAGGGAAAAAAGGAAAAAAAGTCCTTAAAAATAATTGTAATTTCTGATTACAAGCTTTAGAATTGGCTTGGTTTTTATTAAAGGTAGAAATCTAAAAATTGCTTTAAGTTTGAATTCTATACTTATAGCTCATGTTAGTTAAACAACCAATGTATTTTTAATTTGTTAATTGCATGAAGCCATAATTTTGCTTCTTTTTAATATCAGTAGGAATGATCTAAATTCTCATTACAAGAGCTTTTTCTTATAAACCTACTTGTTTACTTTTCCAAAGTGTTTTTGAGTAAAAAGACAGCAGCACTGGATAATAAATATAATCTCAGTTCCAGTTTATTTTGTGTGACTGGTAATGATTCTGGATGATTAGTCTGGCACATTTCTTTCTACTTTATTTTTTTATCAAATGAATTTCTATTGCATATTTCATTTCTTCAGCTAGCAAGAATTTGCCATTTAGAAATAACCTTAATTTACCATATTCTGTGTGGTCGTAGTGAAATGTGATTTTGTAACATGGAAACTAATGTAATTTGAAATAATTATGTTGTTGAGCACAGGTACAATACTATAGATGTTTAAGAGGACTATTGCAAGCATATGTAAAAAATAGATACAAACCATCTATTAGAAAATCTTTGATGCACTGTATTCTTATGATTACAGCTACTTCACAGAGATATTTTTTATTCTTACTGCTTATATTTTAATTCTACTCATATGCAAAGTTTATTTATGAAAGTCATAATTTACAATTTGCCTCTTAAATGACACAGTATTTGAAATATTCCTCTTAATTTTTATGTTCATAAGAGTAAGCTAGCTCTGTAAATGTTTTCTAACCCAGCTTATATTGGATTGTTGAAAATTTATATTTCTGTGAAAATAAAAAGATGTCTTTGATTTCTTTTTTTTGTCTCCCATGGAAAGCTACCAAGACTATCTGCGTTGAGATTTCTAGCATTTACTGCTTGTCTTTGCTATGTGCCCAACTCTGTTTATATAAAGTGACCTTTAAGTCTCTAGTCTAAAGCAATAAAATGAAGGCTTCCTGTCTTATTGATTTGGTGAGGCCTATTTTCACACTAATAAAATGGAACCTAGTTTACTAAAATACACTTTTAGCTAATGTCTGTAAATGAATGTGAGTCTTGACAATTTTGGAAGAGGTCAGCCTAGAGTAAGCAGGTCATATCTGTGGTAAATCAACTCCCAGGAACAGATCACTGGACACTATAAAAATCAGGAGTGGTTTTTTAAGAGACCGACTTGAACCCTCCTTAACCAGAGAATAACATTTGACCTTGGCAATGAAATTTATCACAACATTTCAATTAAAACTTGGCAGCCGCATAAGCAATCCATTGCTCGGTTACAACTGACCTTATTGCAGGAAACATATATGGCAGAGGAGAGTCAGGTAGACTGCCAGCATTTCTCTGAGCCTGAAAAATACATAACACATCACTTTCTGCTGTTATCTGAGATTTTCTAAGAGCCTCATTATCATTCTTTCACAATAAGGAAATTACTGTTTGCCTAAAGATGTTGATAATCATTCAATATGTATTTTTTTCATTTCTAGGTCCATGTATATTAATATTAATATAGCTCTACTTACATCTTGTGCTGCATAATGAATAGAAATTGCCTTATAAAACAATTAGCTATTAAGTTCTCTAGAATATTAAGTCTGAAAAGAGATGGAGTGTAGTTATGTCCTATTTTGTAGTACCTTCCTAAACAAGAGAAGGAAATACCCAGCTAGCCATATTGCTTGGTAAAGCTTCTGTAAATGTCATTTCTTACTTTACTGAGCTGTCTGTCATGGTTTTTCCAAGTGGAGCATCCACTGTCAGGCCAAACATGGGGCTGACACTGGGACTAAGAATGAGCAGAACCAGAGCAGGGCAGCACCTTGAAACAGCTGAGCACAACTTCTCCATATTGCTCCACAGCTTTGGCAGGTTTCTGCTGGCCACCTCTACCTGGTCACCTCCAACAGGGGCATAGCTGCTGATGAGTCAGCAGTGTTAAGAAGCAGGAGGAAGAAATACATCTATTGCAAACAAAGACAAATTATTTTAACAAGTCTGTTAATTAAAAACTAGAGTTCACCTTCTGTTGTGACCTGTGGAATAAAAGACAAAGAGTACAGCTTGGATCTGTCCTCTGCTCCTTTGAGATCCCTGCCCTGTCAGTATTTTGAAATGTGTGACTGCTTTAGGTCTCTTTCTTAAGGTGTGCATGCTTTTCTTCTGATATACACTCCTACCAAGGCTAGTTTTAGATCATAAGAGCTATAGAATTAGATTTTCTTCTGCAATTTTTCTTCAATAGTTATTCACCTTTTGAACTTTTCCTTCAGCAGCTTTTCAAACTCGTCTTCAAAAACCCCCAGCTATTCATTCAATGATACAGAATCCAACACATAGATATACAGCTTCCAGCACTATAGAAATAAACTCACTATGAACAATTTTCTGTAGTTTCTATTGTTATTCTAATATCAACATTCAGACTGTGCAGCCCAGATCCTCCCTCCATCCCTACCACAGCCTATATTCTGCCAGGTGCTTGCAGGCAGTGCTGCAATGAACAATGGAAAGTGCATCTCTCAGTAAGTTTGGCCACACTATAAATCAAGTGTCTGAAATACATATTACTTTAAACACTTGGAAATGGTAGCAGCTAATATACCACAGGTGTGCAGCATATACTATTATGGAAAGCAAATGTGTAGGCAAAAGGGATGATCTCAGTTTCAGGTCAGTGGAAGTTTGTTTGAGATCATTTCTATTACAGTTGAGCTGACTATACAAAAAGCCAGGTCTCAGGACTTGCATTTCACCATTCAAACCAGAGAAAAGGCAAGCTAAATTTCCTTATGGACAGCCGTGCTTCATCCCTGTTTGTGATCAGGCTATTTTTATAAAAAAAAAATGTTTTCACATGAGTTGACACATTATAACTTGTATTTTCTAGTGTCACCTCCTTCAATCTGTACAAATATTCTTTGACATTAGATTTGGAAATTCTCTATGAATTTTCAAGATGGGGACATATCTTCTCTTGTGTAGTTTAGTTACACTGAGGCCAATCACCATGTGAGATTCCATGCCTTAAAGTGTCTTGTCTAACTTTTCTCAGAATACAAGTATTCACCTGCCCATCTAAGTAACTGGATTAACTCCAGTTTAAACAGAAACTTAGCATCTTCTGACTTACATTATTTAGTGGTTCAGATGAGCTGATTGGAAAACACCTTCTGATTTTATAATCTATGCACCTGTAGGTCAGATTACACTAAATGAAGACCAAACTCAGAAGTTTCTTCCCAAGATCGGGAGACACGGGAATTAGCAAGGAAGTGGCAGCAAGAGAGGTTAACAACAGGACTAATGGGATTGCATAGCACAGAAGGGTCCAAGCACAGGTGTACCATCTTCATGCCACATACTGCAGACCACAGTGGCAGTCATCTGAAGGCACAGATAGAGACACTATGAGGATATGCGGCATGTCCTCCTTTCTGGGTTACACTGACCTGAAAAAGCATGAAGGGGATGTTTACCTGTAGTGCCATAGGAAGGTCTGGACTGCCTGTTCTGTGGAAACTATCCTTTTATAGCCCATGCAGTGTAATTCTTTCAACTTTTTTACCTGAGAGATTAAATTGGATATATTCAGGAACTGAACACTGGAATGTACCAGCAAATTGGCTAGATGTATTTCATGAATTAGTGAACATTTACGTCTGAACAAATACACTCTAAAAGACAAAGACCAAGAAAAAAGCAAAGGAATAAAGAGAGGCACAAATGATGCCCCACTGATGGACTGGGCTCATTCACTTGACGCTTATGACTAGCTTTAGCTCTTTGCTGCTCCATTACTGTGAATCAGACTGGATAACTGTGCAAGGCAATGCAGAGGCATGAAGAGACCTTCCTATGAGTCTCTTGCCAGTCTGATTCTAAAGTAATTATAGTGGGGCTTGTGGGTATATTTTATTCCATCCAGCTGTGTGTTATTCATTTTTAAACAGAGTTCTCCTCTACTATGAGCTTCATGGTAAATGTGTGTATGTATATTTTTTATTTTTATTTTAAAAGGAAATGCTTATCATTATATATCAAAGAAATAATAAATCAAATTCACACATGAAGCAGAATATCTTTTCAGGTTCTAGTTTGTAAAATCATTCTAGAGTGGCCTGGCTCCCAGAGAACCCATTTTATGGAGCATACATATAGATACTAATATGCCATTATTACATCATGTGCAATTATTATTTCACATATTCTGCTTGACCATCTGGTGTACTGATGGAAAGGTAAGGGGTAGAAAATACCTTCATTATCTTTACAGAGATAAACATAAATCCAGCCCTCACTCTCGTGAGCACAAGGTCTACTTCCTTCCTTGCTCTCCTGGGCATGTACATCCACTAAGTAGTCACTGAATAAAATACAGAAGCAGTTCTGGGATCAGAGCTGTGGTCCCTTGCCTCACAAGGGAGTGCCCTAATCATTGGGCTAGAGCACTACACTAGCTCTTGTGAGTTCATTCCTGGCTGAATAAATCTTGAATTTCTTCTGCACTGCGGTACACCTTCAGCAGGAGGGGTTTTCCTGCCTTGCCTCCCTGTGCAGCTTGTAGCCTTATGGCTTTAATAGAAATCTGAACACCTACAGAGGGAGATAGGATTGAATCTCTGTCTTGCTTTTTTTTCTCTTTCTTTCTTTCTTTCTTTCTTTCTTTCTTTCTTTCTTTCTTTCTTTCTTTCTTTCTTTCTTTCTTTCTTTCTTTCTTTCTTCCTTTCTTTCTTT
>NC_034438.1:15627629-15698213 GCF_002078875.1 Numida meleagris
TTCTTTCTTTCTTTCTTTCTTTCTTTCTTTCTTTCTTTCTTTCTTTCTTTTTCTTTCTTTCTTTCTTTCTTTTTCTTTCTTTCTTTCTTTCTTTTTCTTTCTTTCTTTCTTTCTTTCTTTCTTTCTTTCTTTCTTTCTTTCTTTCTTTCTTTCTTTCTTTCTTTCTTTCTTTCTTTCTTTCAGAATAATAACTTGATCTGTAGAGCAGAACAGGAAGCTGCTGCTTAGCCTGTACATTAAATCCTAATGTCTGATGCAACAATACTTTGCAAAGTTGCAAATCCTACCAGTGTGTCTCAGGTTCACTCACTAAAGGTGCACACAGGTTTCAGCCTCTCTAGAAGGAAGCTAGAAGGCTGGGAAACTTCAAAGTCACAGAGTAGTTTATGAGGTTTAGACACCCCCCATGTTAGCTGACAACTGAAAGGAGGGTCATAATTTAGGATTTAAGTGACTAACTTATGACCAAACCTTGCTTACTCTAAATCGTTTATTGGATTTGGCCCTAACACAGTGTCGGCCTCCCTCAGGATGGCTGTGATTTTGCAGTAGGAAAGTAGCAAATTGGCACACACTTAAACCAATATTCCCTTCAGATGAAAATAGCTAGTTGGAACAATCCCTTCCTATTAAATCTTCTACCTGATTATAATTTTCTTCTATAGCCTACTCTAGCAACACAATGCCAAGACTGAATGAATCATGTTCTGCTGTGAGTTAAATGTACTATACAATTTAAATGAAAAATATTGTCGAATGTAACAAGGTCTCTGGTTTAAATAATGCTGTATTTGCATTCTGATCTTCTTTTTAGTAAAATGTGCCTGATATATAAATACATTCAGAAGAATATAATCAGACTGATTAATAATTGTGCTTGAAAACAGATATTCACTCAGTCATATATAAATTGCAGATTTGCATGCAAAAGTCTGTTTTGCAGCAGAGATGTCTCTGAGATAGATATTGAGAACATTAACATAACTGTAAAGCTACCAGAATAGAATATGTACAAATTATTAATTAATTCCTATTAGTTTATGGAGAAAAAAAAGAAAAGATAATTCTGTCACTGTTAGGAATTGTTAGTAAATGCTTTATATATTTTTTTAACCAAGTGATTAGAATAAAAAATAAAAGGTATTTCAAAATCATTTAGACATTTCATTATATTACATATTCACTTGAATATTAATTTAGAGCTTTTTCACACTATTTAATCTAATTTCAATGAAAAGTATAAGGAAGATTCTGTCAGTGGTATCTCATTTTGATTTCGTAAGTACTTTCAAAAAATGTGCAAGAAGAAAAAAATATACAACTTATTTATGCATCCAGAAGCAGGCTATTAAGAGTTATATACTCTGGCAACCTTTCTGAAGTAGACATTATTATCAAGAGAGTGTGAAGAAAGGTGTGAGTCAAGTGGGGAAAAAACAAATAGTATTGCTACTTACAATACTGCAAGATCCCTCATGACATTATTTCTTAAACCAAGGATTCTCCTTCAATGAACTGCAATAAATGGGTATTTCATCTGTTCAGTTTATATAGTTGTAAACATTATTATTGTTATCATGCTAACTTTAGGGCTTGTCTTGTAACCTATTATATTTTTACCCATTTTGCAGACAATGTTCCAAGTCAAGTGTAGTCACAGTGCTAAAACAAGGAATGTGTACATCTACTACATTCTAGGAAGGCCGCACTACTGTATGAAGATTAAAATTCTTTTACTGAGATAGCTCAAGATTTTTTCTTTCACTAACTATTTTAATTGCTTATTATTAAATCATCAGAGCACATGAGAATTGAGAAACTTTAGGAATGACAGCAACATAGCCATTCTCCTCACGAATGAACTACAACTGAAAACACATTTCTGCTGAAATTCATCAGGTCTCACTGGAGAGAAAACTATACCCTCACTGTAGGATTATAAATAACTCACAGTCTTTCTTTTTTTTAACTTCCTGAAAGAATTAGTTAATGAAATGTATTTGTCCTCTAAAATTCATGTTAAAGTAAGAGTCATTTCAATTTTTTTTCATTCTTGGGGGAAAGGAAAGGGGAAAAAAAGAAGCCTGAAAATACCCCAAATAAGTATTTGAAATATATTTGAAAATGTTATGAAAAAAATGCAAGTTTTTTTTTGTATCTGCTTAAGTGTTTGGCTTTGTCCTTCCACAGGTAACAAAAAAATAACATATTTTTGGTGTCATTTAATATATTTCTTATTTCCATTCCTATGATGTTTTTTAGCTGTCTTACCGGTAGTTCACAACTTTCAGATCTTGCCAGAATTTATAGTCTATTGCTGAAATTACTGAAAATGCATACTTAAAGTATCTCTTTAGATATTCATTTGAATAATTTATTTGATGATAATATGCCTTAAAAAATAAAAAAAAAAGACTAGGCTAGGCTGTAAAACCTTAAACGTTCAGATATGATAGCAATCTATGAAACAAATTAATCCAAATGAAATGGGCCTGTATGACTGAGAAAGCAGTAAGGCATGATTAAATACAGTAAGTACTGAACAAAGAAAGTAATTTCTTTGCATATTTCAGATGGCCTGGAGGTGATGCCCACAACTAGGAACAAACTAGATATGTTCTGGCCTACATTCAGTAAGTTACGTCATGAGGTGGACAGAGAACAAAACTGATCCATATTTGTTGCTCTTGTTTTGACCCCTTTAACTATAGGCATAATTCATTTTGCCATGAAGAGTGATATTCTCCTCTCTCCCTTCTGGGGCAGTGACAGATACGGAGCAATCTAGGAAAACGCAGGCTTTGAGTAAGTGGCTGAAAGGCTGGTGCCGCCACAGGAACTTTAAGTTCTTTGATCGTGGGTCGGTTTACTCAGCACCTGGCCTGATGGCTGTGGATGGGCCTTGCCTGTCTCCAAGGGGAAAGCGGATCTTAGCCCAGGAGCTGTCAGGGCTCATTGATAGAGTTTTAAGCTAGGTATGAAGGGGGATGGGGATAGAATGATGCTCACTAGCGTGGAGCGAGTAGTTCAGAAATTTCAACAAGATTTGATGGAGGAAGAGGGTAGTGGTCAGTGGGACAGAGAAGGGCTTGGGGATGTTGTCGAAGTAGGAGACTGTGGGGAAAAACCTCCAACTAGTCCTGTATGGTCTGCTGGGAACTCCTCATAGGAGGTAATGCTGCTGACCCCCCGTCCAATACCTTCTCGTGTCCCTCTAGGAAGCAGTGGGGGAAATCTTCAGATTTCTTCTGGAAGCTTGAGGGAGGGCTCCCCTAGAAAGGTAGTGTGCCAGAAAGCCCAGCTGAAGTGCCTTTACACTAATGCACTCAGTGTGGGAAATAAGCAGGAGGAACTGGAAACTATGATGTGCTTGGAAAATTATGATCTGGTTGCTATCACGGAAATGTGATGGGATGAGCCCCACAGTTGGAACGCTCTGGTTGAGGACTACAGCCTCTTCAGAAGGGATAGACAGGGCAGGAAGGGAAGTAGAGTAGCCCTCTATGTTAGGAAGTGGATAGATTGTGAAGAGCTGTGTCTGAGTAACAGCCATGACCAGATTGAGAGCTTATGGGTTAAAATCAGGGATCAGTCCAGTAAAGGAGATCTAGTGGTTGGGGTCTGTTACAGGCCACCTGATCAGGGAGAGCCTGTTGATGAGGCCTCCTTGCTCCAGATGCAGGAGGTATCGCATTCACGGGCTCTTGTTCTGACAGGGGATTTCAACCACCCGGATATCTGCTGGGATAGCAGCACGACAGGTGGCAGACAATCCAGGAGATTCCTGGAGTCTGTTGAGGATAACTTCCTGGTCCAGATATTAGATGGACCGATCCAAGGTGAAGCCTTACCGGACCTGGTGCTCAACAATGTGGAGGAGAGCATTAGAGGGGTTAAGATTGGAGGCAGCCTGCGCTGTAGTGATCATGCCCTGGTGGAGTTTGCAATCTGGAGGAATGCAGGCCTGGCAAAGAGTAGAGTCAGGACCCTGAACTTCAGGAGAGAGAACTTCCGGCTGCTCAAGGAACTGCTGGGAAACTGTCCTTAAGGGCATAGGAACAGAGCAGAGCTGGCAGCTCTTTAAGGACACCCTCCTGAGAGCAAAAGAGCTCTCCATCTCCCAGCAAAAGAAGTCAAGCAGAGAGGGTAGGTGATCGGCATGGCTGAGCAAGGACCTGCAGTTTAAACTGAGGGAAAAGAGAGAAATGTATGCAAAGTGGAAGCAGGGTTGGGTAGCCTGGGAGGAATATAGGGCTGTTGTCCTCATGTGTAGAGATAAGATCAGGAAAGCCAAGGTGCAGATTGAGCTGAATTTGACTAGGGATGTGAAAAATAACAAGAAGGGTTTCTACAGGTACGTAGGCAGGAGGAGACAGGCCAAGGAGAGTGTTCCCCCTCTGATAAAAGAGGATGGTGAAGTGGCCTCCTCAGACATG
The DNA here is from genome assembly GCF_002078875.1 of Numida meleagris. Lineage (NCBI taxonomy): Eukaryota > Metazoa > Chordata > Aves > Galliformes > Numididae > Numida > Numida meleagris. The sequence goes on from NC_034438.1 coordinate 15,632,066, forward strand.
GAAAAAGCTGAGGTGTTCAATAAGTGCTTTGCCTTGGTCTTCACTGGTGCTCAGACTCCCCATGTCTGCCAGGACCCTGAACCTCAAGGTGTGGGTGAGAGGAGCAGATTCTGTCCCACTGTAACAGTGGAACAAGTCCGAGACCTCCTCATGAAACTGAATGTATGGAAGACCATGGGGCCAGATGATATCCATCCTAGGGTTCTGAGAGAGATGGCTGATGTGGTTGCCGAGCCGCTCTCCATTATATTTGAAAAATCATGGCTGTCCGGTGAAGCTCCTGGTGACTGGAGAAAGGGAAACATTACTCCCATTTTTAAGAAAGGGAGAAAGGATAACCTAGAGAACTACAGGCTGGTGAGCCTCACCTCTGTGCCTGGGAAGATCATGGAGCAGATCCTCCTCGAAAATATATCAAGGCACATATGTGACAAGGAGGTGATTTGAGACAGCCAGCTTGGCTTCCCAAGGGCAGATCTTGCCTCACCAATCTGGTGGCCTTCTATGATGGAGTGACGACATCAGTGGATGGGAGAAGGGCGATGGGTGTCATCTACCTGGACTTCTGCAAAGCCTTTGACAGGGTCCCTCACCACATCCTTCTCTCCAAATTGGAGAGGTATGGATTTGAAGGATGGACTGTTCAGTGGGTTAAGAACCGGTTGGCTGGACGCAGCCAAAGGGTTGTGATTAATGGTTCTATGTCAGGGTGGAGGCCGGTCATGAGTGGTGTCCCCCAAGGCTCAGTCCTGGAACCGGTGCTCATCAACGTCATCATTATAGACATAGACAATGGCATCAAGTGCACCCTCAGCGAGTTTGCAGACGACACCAAGCTGAGTGGTGCAGTCGATACATTGGAAGGAAGGGAAGCCATCCAGAGGGATCTGGACAGACTGGAGAAATGGGCCCACGAGAACCTAATGAGGTTCAACAAGTCCAAATGCAAGGTGCTGCACTTGGGCTGGGGCAATCCCAGGTATTTATACAGCCTGGGGGAAGAAGTACTTGAAAGCAGCCCTGCAGAGAGGGACTTGGGGGTCCTGGTGGACAAAAAGCTGGACATGAGCCAGCAGTGCGCACTGGCAGCCCGGAAGGCCAACTGTGTTCTGGGCTGCATTAAAAGAGGAGTGGCCAGCAGGGAGAGGGAGGTGATTGTCCCCCTCTGCTTGGCTCTTGTGAGGGCCCATCTGGAGTACTGTGTCCAGGCCTGGGGCCCCCAGCACAAGACAGACATGAAGCTCTTGGAACGAGTTCAGAGGAGGGCCACCAAGATGATCAGAGGGCTGGAGCACCTCTCCTATGAGGAAAGGTTGAGGGAACTGGGCTTGTTTAGTTTGGAGAAGAGAAGGCTCCGGGGAGACCTCATTGTGGCCTTCCAATACCTGAAGGGAGTGTATAAACAGGAGGGGGAATGATTGTTCACGAGGGTGGATAGCGATAGGACAAGGGGGAATGGTTTTAAACTGAGACAGGGGAGGTTTAGGTTAGATACTGGGAGGAAGTTTTTCACACAGAGGGTGGTGATGCACTGGGACAGGCTGCCCAAGGAGGTTGTGGATGCCCCATCCCTGGAGGCATTCAAGGCCAGGCTGGATGTGGCTCTGGGCAGCCTGGTCTAGTGGCTGGCAACCCTGCACTCAGCAGGGGGGTTGAGACTAGATGATCTTTGAGGTCCTTTTCAACCCAGGCCATTCTATGATAAGAGGGAACTTTTTCTTCTTTTTTTTTCACCAGGAGCTCAACCGGGTTTTAAAGAGAAGAAAATCTCTTCTGCCGGTATTCTCTTAAAACTGTTATATTTCCATATTCTAGCATGCTGTTTTTGGAATTAAATTTTCACCAAAAAATATCAGAGGAAGATATGCCAATAATTGCCATGTCATTTTCCTAGATTTTACTCCTGGTTTTAGGCTGTAATGCCACAAAACAATTATGCAAGCTTATGATTAAATGCACTATTAACCAGAACACTAGAGCTTGTTATGACAAGATGCTGAAAAGACTTATTGTATATCCAATATCACACCAGATCAAGTCACAGGTTTCTTCTTTATGTGTGATCCAAATGTAGCAGGTAGGCAATAGAATAATGACTTGACCAGCCTTTTTTTCAATACAGTTGGTAAAATGAGAAGTCTAATATACCCAAAAAAATGAGAATGGGGCAGACTCACATCTGAGTCTAATAATGTTTCCCAGTGACTGCAAGAAATACATGAAGATTGCATGTACTACCTTTGTAAGAAGTTACTTACAGTTCAGAGAAGGCAGAGGAAGGGAGCTATTTTATACAGACAGACAAATGGCCTGAAAATTATTTAGTTAAGCGGTGTAGGGAATAGAAGAAATCTGGGATAAAATCAAGGATATTTTATTGCATGCGTATACAAACTTTTTCCTCCTGACAAAATTGTATTTAGAGGAAAATTTTTTGCAAATTCCCCATTTTGTATTAAGTTCCTCTTGTTAACGGATACCAGATTTGATGTGGATACACATTTTCTTTGAATTTTCATAGGGACTACGAGATGCATTAAACTATGAATGTGGTTCTGTGTCATGGTTAAATACAAATGACAGAATACTTACAAATTCTCATTGGTTTCAACAATGTTAACACATTCATGCAAAACATGAACATTAATTGGGAACTTAGTCCTTTTAATTATAGATTTCTCTATTGAAAAATTACTAACAAGAAAACATTCCCTGTGATTTTAGGATTCCCTGTGATTTAGGATAGGATACAGTTCAGATATGTCTTAAAATTAGCTCCCTTCATGACACAGTCTTTGGTCATTATTTTGTGATAACCAAGTCACTTACCCTGCATAGTAAACACCCATAAATGAGCAAACTCTATGGTCTCGTTTGACTCCAGATAGAGAAAGATCTATGGAGAGCCGTGGGAAGTCAGGCCACAAACATCAGCTCTAGAGGGATGTCTAACTGAAGAAGCCATAAGAGTTCTCTGGTGAAAATGGAGAAGAAAATTTTGTTTTGTTTATTAGAATAAAGATAACTAGGATGACACAAAGGAAGAAAATCAAATATCTTTTTTTTTAGTCACTTAAATGACATGAAAATTTCTTTTTCGTTTATTCTCTTTTTATGCCCTTTACAAAAAAGAAAACAAAGATACAGGGGATATTTCCTGTCCTTGAAAGGATAGATTCAGACACAGTTTTCTTGATTTGTAATGGCTGCTGAAAGTGAGGAATTTCTGTCTGTTTCTCCTCACTGGAGAAATTTGAAGTCTTATCACTATCAGAGAAATTTGACCTGCTGTCATTCTATCTTGGTTCTCAATCGAGGGAGATTTTTAATGTAGCTGCAGTGTCCTAATTTAAAGAAAGTCCTAAGTCAGTAACAAATTTATATAATGTAGGCTGTGTCTTAGTATCTACTGTTTACATCACTGACTGCTGATCCCTGCAGATTTTGACTGATGTGCTGCTGATGCTGCTATTCTACCTGACAGTCAAGATGTCCCATAAAAGTATAGAGCAGAATTGGGGCAGTAGCACTGTTTAGAGGGAAATGGCATTAGATAAGTGCTCATGAGATTTGGCCACCTCTGAAGCTTCTCCATAGGCAGAACTGAGCTTCTAAGCATTGAGTGGACTGTGAGAATAAGGCATTTGATATGCTGACCTTTTCAACAAAGGTCAAATGCATCATTTTGGTAGTGCTGAGTGTTTCTTCCCACCTGCCTCACTTCCTTTTTTTTCTTTCTCTCTCTAACCTGATTTTGTAGTAGGCATCTTGTTCGAATCTGTATTTCAAGAGGTCAAGGTAGACAAAATTCAATGACTAGCACATTTTTGAAAATGTCATCCACTCTTACTTTCATGCATTGCTTAAAGTCAATGGTAGTTTGGACATTGTGGTCAAAAACTTCATATCGTTTTTACATCTTCTCCTTCATATGAAATTAAGGAGAGTTGATCAACTGACTTTGTAGAAAGTCTTTAGCTACCATAATACTTTAAGGGCATATTTAATTGGATCACAGCTTGAAGTGGTAGCAAAGTGAATTTGCCCTTTGCCTTAGTGTACCTAGGAATTCTGATCTATATTCCTGATTGCTATTGAATTTTCTAGATTTCATTATAAAGTCAATAACTGTTGCACATGGTAAAATAGTTTACAAGAGCTGCAACATATTGTGGACTTCTGAAAACATACTGAGCTCACTGAAGCCACCCAGGCAGCCAATTAGGAGAAAACATCTATTAAGGAAAAACAGGGCAGTCCCACTGACTGCTATTGATTTTCTTAGCCCTGTGAAAAGACAATCAATTAGATAAAGAAGGTTAATGTTACAGCTGCAATTTAATAACCCCCGAAGAAAGGAGGAGGGCTATTGATTCCTGACATGGAATGCAGAGCTTATTGAAATATACTGAACTTCACCTGTCTTATAATCAGGCCTTGAGGAAAGAGGAAGGTCTTCTGGGGACTGAATGTAACTTGTGGCATAGAATCTCAACTATTAAACTGGCTCAGTGATGTCAGACCTAAGAGATGCAAATAAAACAAAACTTTAGAGGAAACACAAGCCCAGGGTTGAATACTAAATCACGGGAGCTATTGACAGAAGCTGTCTTGGTGAAGGTTGTTTCTCTATTTCATACAGAAAGCACCAGAGTACCACCTGTCATTTTCAAAAGCAAAGTCAGTTTTGCCAACCAGCCGTGAATGACAAATAAAGCTTTATATGAAACACAAGGGCATATTATGTGCTATTGTGTGTTCTGCTAAGTGCTAATTTATCTGGCTTGTTCTCTTCAGCAAACACATGCACAGACACATGAAATAATCCATTTAATTATGTAGCTATTTAGGAGAAAAACAAAGCAAGGTGTTTTTGCCTGATAGAGAGGGTACATGATACAACAAAGGTTTCAACAAAACCTAACACAGTTAATGAAAATTAATGAAGTGCTGTAAGCTGTAACAATTTTAGAACAAATAAACTTTTGCCAGTTTTATATTTAGGGTAGACCCAGCTGCTTTTCATAAATAGATGAGTACTTTCATTCATTTTTTGATAGTCCCTAATTGGAAATAGCTAATAGGTCTTGTGGCTTTCTACTATAAAATTTGGTCTAAAATACCTTATATAGATATTTTCTTTAAGCTTTTTTTTTTTTTTTCTATTGCTTGTATTTGATCCTTTCTCTTTCATTATATATATGCCTTTTTTTTTTCACAAGCAGACAGCTGCTATTCACAATAATTGCCAGGGCAGTCAATTATACTTTAAATAGGCCTACTTGAGGGCAAATGAGCGTATGGTGGTCTAAATTGTGCTGGAGATATATAATACACAAAGACTGTCATTTCAAGCATCTGGAACATGACAAATATTATTTGGAAGCTGTGCAGTACCTATATAGTATGTATGCTCATTACTATATCAATATAGCAATACTCAGTAGCCTGCACTTGCATGTTTTGTAATGCATATTTTTGTATATATATGTATACATTTCAGTGTACACACACACAAAAATATATCCATATAAATAATAAAAAAGCACATGAACAAATACCTAGACTGTGTGGAAAACACCTTGTTTCTCAAAATACTTGCTTGTCTTTACAAATGGAGAGAGGACAATATAGTAGAGATTTAAAAGATTTAGTTTTTCCTAAAATTTTAAAGTATATTCCTGTATGCTGTCACAAGAATACAACAAATACGTCATTATTTTTTTCAGTCAATTAGTTATTGTTCTTGTGTGTGTGCACATTATAAATCCTCTTCATTTACTAAGGTAATATTAGGTTCCGGGACAGTGACTTAGGCTGGAATGACATTAAGATTAATACAGTTAACGCTGCGTAAGAAATGTGCTACTTAAATGAAGATCACCATGTACAACATTATATGAATAAAGATGAGCCAGTAAAAATGTAAAACATCAGGATAGAGCATCTGGACAAATGCAACAGATGACCTAAATGACCTGAAGTTTATTCAGATTAGTGAGCTATTTTTTTATATTGAAAATTCTTAAAAAATCGCAGAAATGCGAAGTTTTTAGTTAAGGAAATAAAGAAAGGAACAGACATACAAACTAGAATTAATTCTTACAGGTCAATTCTTGTAGATATGACTATTTACATTGGAGGGGACAGTTCTGAGAGATGTGGAGCATTTCCTGTTGATTCCCTCGAGAGCTCTGAGTTTTCAGCTCCTTTTAAGATCAGGATGCTCTTAACATTTCAGTTCTGTGGGTGGAAGTCATAAAATCCATCACTGCATGGATGCAATAATATAGATAATATGCATCTTAGTATATCCATTCAAAAAAGGAAGGATGAATGCAATAAATAATCAGGCTAAAAATTGACTCTGTAGATACTTTCTTATTGATAACTGAAGCTGTACCTCAAAATGGCCTTTTATTTTTTTATGTAGAAAATTCAACTAGAGTAATATAGTACAGGTAGGAAAGAGGCAAACAATATATACAGGCAGGCAGATACTTTTTTTGAAAGTGTATAAAACCAAACATGGTTGCACGTAAGAACTATTAAGAAAGTTTCATTAGCTAATAAAAAGGTTGTAAAAGGTAATCCAAAGAAATACTCTATTCAGCAACATACATTAAGAAAATGTACTTTTGCAAGAAACATACTCAATTAAGATTCACTCTTGCAAACTTAATTACATCATCTTTCAAATATCAAACCATATTGGAAGTGGTTGAGACTTTCAAAGGATCATTCTGAATATATGTGAGTTTCATGTGCCTTTATAGCTTTGTAAACACTCAAAGTCTCTAACTCATTGAACAATTTACAGTTGGGAAACAGAGTCAGTAAACATTTTTTTTTTCAATATAAGAATGGATTATTTGATTATTTAATTGTATATTTAATGCACAGCAAGGGTCATTTTAAGAAAAGCCTCAAGTGCCTGTGTCCAGAATACAATCATGAAAAATATTCCACTCTGCTATTACTTGAACCTGCAGACCTGAAGTCTGCAGTCCCAGATTTGCTGTCCAAGATTTGAATTTCTGTTTCTGCTTTTACCACTTCACTTTCAACAGAACTGAGCAGCTCAGCATCTTTGGAATGACCTAAAATTGATCAGGAGTAAAACTGCAGGTGCTCTTCCACTAGTGTTGCCTAAGGGTCTCCATCTGCTTATGTTCTGAAAATTCATCTTGCATATACTCCTAGTGTATAAACAACCAGCATGTAGATATGGCCACAGTTTGCTTTTAGAGCACAATGATAGTCTGCCATATAGCACATGTACATGGCGATTGAAGAACCTCTTCAGCATGTGGGAGACAATATCTAAGCAGGGTTTGCCTCCAATACCTATTGGCTAGGATTGAAAGCCACGCATGAAATAATAGCAGTTTTTGGTAGGATGGTCATTCCCCAAGCTGCCTTGTATTTATAGTGTTGCATACAAATCTTCAGGATTTAGCATGCCAGAAAGTAGACTTCAGTGAGTATTATACATCAGAATTGAGTTTTTTGGTATGGAAAGAGGAAGACCTTGACTGTGATCTCTGCCTTCTGGCTCCCTTGTGTATTTTAGTTGACATAGCCGCTGAGGGAAAACAATCACCCCCAAAACCATAAATGGTAGTGGGAGCAAAAGGAGATCTCTATAGTTACGTGAATACCATAACCAATAGTCAATGAACGTCTTATTACACACGTATCCACTTCTCTCCAAGAGCTTTTGCATAGTTAAAACTGGAAAGGTAAGTTTACAAATAAAAAGAGCAAAAAGATATTCTTTCAGAAAAATAAAGCTATTCTTCAGTCTCACCATAAATAGTTAATATGGCAAATAACTAAGTGCATTTGCTGATCTTGCTGTGTTGCATAAAAAGTGGGAGAAATGTGTTTTGAAAAAAAACTTTGAGTAGAAAGAGATAAAAGTATTAGGATGTCTACATGACACAGTCAATTAGAAAGGTACATTCTTATCATTACTGCTCATCATAACTGAAGGAAATGGGCCCTCCCGATTGGCAGAAATTAGTTAAACAAGCTTAGACTAGATTCAAGTGCCATCTGTTCACTTCTCTAGAGAAGCAGAAAAATAAAATCTGTATTTATAATTAGACAGAAGGTAACTAAAAGGTTTAACAAAGCTATTCTCTTTATAGGAAACATTCAGTTCTGAATCTGAATAAAGCTATTCTGTCCACAACATCTTCAGGACACCTGCCTTTATAATTCCTCTCCTGCATAAGTTATGTTTTCTTCTTTACATTATCATAAAACTAGAAAATAAGTATAAAAAATGGTAGTGGAGGAATTTTCAGTTGCTAAAGAAGAACCATAAAACATATGTTGTAGTGGATCAGTAGAATAGTTCAAAATCTCAGAGTCTTGAGGCTTCTGAATCTCATGGAGAGAGATTTTTGTTCAGATACTAACTAATATCCAACACAGCAATGAGTAGGAGAGGACTGAAATTAAAAGATGGTTTATTTTTCTTATAAAATATCACCGATGTAGAGAAGCTACAAACACTGGGGCCAAAGATAATTGTAGTATAATGAACAACTAAGTAAGACAAAACACAAACATTCAGGTAGGTGTTATTTAATACAAAATCCAACTTTTGAATAAGGTGGAAAATGTAGATATGCCTGGTTCTCAATGCCACTATGCAAAGCAATCTGAAGTTAGTAATCAAAATGTCAAATCAATGAAGATATCTTGACCATGCAATCAAGGCAGGAAAGTAGCAGCCTTAGTTGACTGTAACACAAAGCACTTCATGTTTGTGTAACTTAGAGGTCCTCTATATGTAACACAAATTTAGGTACACAACTAAGCAAATGCCTGTCTGAATTCATTGCTTTCTCTCATAGAAAGAAACAGTAATACCATAGAATCATCATAGAATCATAGAATGGCCTGGGTTGAAAAGGACCTCAAAGATCATCTAGTCTCAACCCCCCTGCTGAGTGCAGGGTTGCCAGCCACTAGACCAGGCTGCCCAGAGCCACATCCAGCCTGGCCTTGAATGCCTCCAGGGATGGGGCATCCACAACCTCCTTGGGCAGCCTGTCCCAGTGCATCACCACCCTCTGTGTGAAAAACTTCCTCCCAGTATCTAACCTAAACCTCCCCTGTCTCAGTTTAAAACCATTCCCCCTTGTCCTATCGCTATCCACCCTCGTGAACAATCATTCCCCCTCCTGTTTATACACTCCCTTCAGGTATTGGAAGGCCACAATGAGGTCTCCCCGGAGCCTTCTCTTCTCCAAACTAAACAAGCCCAGTTCCCTCAACCTTTCCTCATAGGAGAGGTGCACCAGCCCTCTGATCATCTTCATGATGATCATGGGTGCCAGTTTACTCTGCCTTAGCAAACACTCCAGACCTGGAAGTTGCTTTAACTCAAATCCACATGAAAGCGTGCCAAGAAGCTAGATGGAATAGATTTTTGGGGCCAGTTGTTGTATTAAGGCAACATTGTGGGTTGACCTCAGCCAGCAGTTAAAAACTCATACCATCCTCATAGAGGGATAGGGAGAAAGTAGGAACAGCAAAACCAAAAGTGGGTGGTTCACTCATGAGTAGGGATATGTACAGTTTAATAAATGAAGGAAAAAGAGAGGGAAAAAAAACCAAGCAACTGTGTACCAAAAAAAAACAAAAACAGAAAACAACCAGTGATACAACAGCAATCTCTTACCACTTCCATCAAGCTGAATGATGGCGAGTCTCTGAGAAGTGGCTCACAAGTTTGAATTGCAGAGCACAAGGTTATACAGTGTGGAATATATGGACAGTTTGAATCAGCAGTCCAGATTGTCGCCTTCTAGCTTCTTCCCACCCTATCTGCTGGGAGAGAAGAGTAAAAAAAGAGGAAGCCTTGACGTTGATCAGCTGTAGTAAAAGTACTGGTGAGCTGTCAGTATTGTTTTAGTACAAATTCAAAGTGCAGCAAAATATGGATGCTAGGAATAATGTTAACCTCATCCCAGTCAGAACCAGGGCAAGTTCTCAAATAGTTTCAGATGAAGGCTGCCTCTCAGAAGTAGGGGATGTGGAGGAAATGCATACCAGGACATTCTGTGTTTGGCTTTAAAAATACCTCCTTTTTAAAAAGAGGACATCTCTTCAAAATCCGGATGAATATTTAAGAGGAAAAAATTCACAATCTGTGATACCATGAAATAAATATTTAAAAATACAACAAAGTCTAATAGCTGATCTGAGTACACAAAGGTCAGCAGAGACTTAGGGATTTTGACTCATGTTTTTACTGATTACAGAATAAGGAGAAAGATAGTTGTTACTGTAATTATGGAAAATGAGGTATGTGTTGTTAAGCAGTACATATTTTTCAAACAAACAGTAATTTAAAAAGGTAATATTCATTTGAACATTATGGTATGCCATATTGAAGAAAAATTTACAGCTGTGACTGAAAACAATGTTTCTGCAAAACTGTTGTGTTTCATCTCCTCTTCAGAAGGGGCAGGGTACACAAGTGAATCATTATCCCAAAAGGCTTATCTGTTGAGTATCAGATCATTTCTAAAAAGTATACCACACTGAAAAAAAAAATCTGATTATTTAGAAATGAGCAAAAAAAAAAAAAAAAAAAATCCTTACTGTGCTTCCAGATGTTATCTTCATTGACTAATTTGTCGTATGTACAAAAATAACAGGTTTCTCCACCCAATCCCATGGATTAAAGTGACCATTCCCTCTTCTCTCCTAGTCAAATTGTTGTAAAACAGAAAGATCTGAAACAAAATGTTGCCATGTTATAGATAAAAATTGCTTCCAAAGAAAAAGAAAATAACAGAAATGTGCACCTGAGGATCAGCTAACAATTTTGTTTTGTCTAGGCTACTTCTTATATATTGTAAATTGAGCTGAGTGTAAAAAATAGTAACCAAAAAAAATCTGACATTTTGCTTTTTGCTCTGTATACAAATTGTGTAGATCTGTGAATTTACTGCCATTTTCTTGGATATGTTTGTTATTTGTAATTATGAGCCAAATAATGACTGCATAATGATTGCCCTGAATTTATTCATAAATAGCATTATGCTCATGCTCCACATTTGACACTGGCTATGACTCATTGTTATGAACTGACTCCTTGCTTGGAGTGAACCTGATGGCTCCAGAACTCTGACATTATGGAGGCTAGAGAAATTAACACAGCTGAAGAACAGATCAGACTTAAAAAAAAAAGAAAAGAAAAAAAAATTATTTTCATCTTTGTCATAAATATTAAATACTCAGAAGAATAAAGATCATAACCATTTTAAATAAAGAAAAGGATGAACATTCTAGGCATTATAGCCACTCTCTTCACTGCCCCTTGTCCTTAAATACCTGCACCAGTTCACTTACTGATTGTTTTTCTCACATCCATTGTCATAGACCGTCATAGAATCATAGAATGGGTTGAATTGGAAGGCACCTCAAAGACCATCTATTTCCAACCTTCCTGCCACGGGCAGGATTATCATCCACCAGCTCAGGCTGCCTAGGGCCCCATCTGACCTGGCCTTGAGCACCTTCTAGGATGGGGCATCCACAGATTCTCTGAGCAACCTATGGCAGTGCTTTACCACCCTCTGAGTAAAAAATTTCCTCCTAACATCTAATCTAAATCTCCCCTCTTTAAGTTTCAAAACATTCCCCCTTGTCCTATCACTATCAGCCTGTGTAAAAAGTTGGTCTCCCTCCTGAATGTAAGCTACTTTTAAGTTTTGGAAGGTCACTATCAGGTCTCCTCTAAGCCTTCTCCACGTTGAACAAGCCCAGCTCCTTCAGCCTGTCTTCATAAGAGAGGTATTCCCACCCTCATATCATTTCTGTGGCCCTCCTCTGAACCCTCTCCAACATCTCCACATCTCTCTTTTGCTGGGGGCCCCAGGCCTGGGAGCAGTACTCCAGGTGTGGCCTGATGAGGGCAGAGCAGAGGGGGACAATCACCTCCATCTCCCTGCTGGCCACCCCTCTTTTGACACAGCCCAGGTTACTGCTGGCCTTCCAGGCTGCAAGAGGACAGTGCTGGCTTATGTCCAGCTTTTCATCCATCAGGACTCCCAAGACCTTCTCTGCAGGGTCGCTCTCAATGACTTCTTCTCCTAGTCTGTACACATACCTGGGATTAACCCAACCCAAGTGCAATACCTTGCAATCGGCCTTGTTGAACCTCACTAGATTCTTGAGGGCCCACTTTTCAAGCCTGTCCAGGTGCCTCTAGATAGATGGCATCCCTTCCTTCTGTTGTACCTACTACACTATTCAGCTTAGTATCATCAGCAAAATTGCTGAGGGTACACTCAATCCTTCTATCCAGGACATTGATATAGATGTTGAAGAGCAATTAGTTACTTGTATTATTCAAAATTGTCAATTTTCTCCCAGGCTGACTTGATTTATATGAGACTGGCCACATTCTTCATGCTTGATTCTGCCCATTACACATTAATTTTCTTTTACATACATTTGTTTTTGCTTTATCAAGCTTTCTGAGCCATGACTAGCTACTCTGAAAAGGGTCAAGGATTTTTAAGGTCTGTTGTAAGGAATAATATTTTGAAGATGATAAAACTAGAAAAAAGCATAATAAAAATAATTAACATATAATTCTGACTTGAATGACACTTTAAAGTGTATTTGGTTTAAGTGGCAAAGTTTTGGTAGTGGTGGCTGCACCGGTGAACTCTGTGAGCCCAGCAGCTGCCCCATGTCAGATGAGAGATAGCTCCAGGTCTTCCAGAATGGACCCAACAGAGCTGGGCAGAACTGAGATATGAGCAAAGCTGGGTGTGCTCTGGGAGAGCAGATTTAATGAAGAGAAAAACTGCTCTGCAGCAGCAGCTGGGAGAGAGGAGTGAGAAAAGTGAGATAGTCCTTTAGGCACCAAAGTCACTGTGGAATGATAGCAGGAGGTGCTCCAGGCACAGAGTAGCAGTTCCCTGCAGCCCAGGGGAGGCCCATGGCAGAGCAATCTGTCCCCCTACAGCACATGGGAACCATGCAGAGCAGATCTCCCCATGCAGCTGTGGAGGAGCCTACAATGCTGCAGTAGATGTGGCCTGGTAGAGACTGCAGCTCATAGAGAGGAACTCAGTCTTGTTGGAGCTGCCACTGGGATCTGTGCTAGAGAAATTAATTCCTGAAGGACTGCATCATGTGATGTGGACCCACACTGTAGCAGTTTTTGAGGAACTGCAGATTCTATGAAGCCCACACTGAATCAGTTTGGAAAGGATGCCATCCTGTGGGAGGGACTGCATGCTGGAGCAGGGAGGAGAGTAAGAAAGTAAGAAAGGCAGAAATTTAGTGCTATAGACTGAGAGCATCCGCCCTTCCAGAATAACAAGAAATCAATTTCTACATGTGAATTGCTCAGATATTAAAAGATATAGAATGAGAAACACTAATCCGTGCAGAAGCCTGGAACTCTTCCCCTACAGTATGAAGTCATTCACTTAATAATATTTACAAAAGAAATAGTACTTTTTTCCAGAAAAAAAAAATTGCATCCCTTTTACCAAAATGAAAACTCTCAATGAAAGCTCAAATTCAGAAAATTTCAGTCTTCCATTGCTAATAAATTGACTCTTTAATGTTTACATTGTTTTGGCCATTTGCTGGAAGTTAAATGTCAGTAAGACTTAGCATATTACTAATTGCACAGCATATTCAAACAATGGATTAAGCAGTTGTATACTGTTTTCTTTTAAGACATTAAGTCTTATCTAAGACCTCAGGATTTTTCCTTAACAATTAACGCAGTACTCCAGATGGGCCCCCACAAGAGCCAAGCAGAGGGGGACCACCACCTCCCTCTCCCTGCTGGCCACTCCTCTTTTAATGCAGCCCAGAACACAGTTGGCCTTCCGGGCTGCCAGTGCTCACTGCTGGCTCATGTCCAGATTCTCATCCACCAGGACCCCCAAGTCCCTCTCCGCAGAAGACTTCAAAATTTACAAATAACAGTTTTAAGCTATAATAATCCCTAAATGATCTATTTAGGCACTAAGTGAGAAAGTAAGTAGCTGTAGTTCATCAATAATTTTCAAATGGCTAGTAATTACATTTCTTGAGGAGAGAATGTGTAAAGGCTGTTCAAGAAGGAAACATAATTCTGTCCTTTGAGTGCTTTTTTTTTTTTTTTTTTTTTTTTTTTTTTTTGTCGTTGTTTTGTTGCTGTGGTTGTTTTTGTTTGGCTGGGTTCCCCCCTCTTTCAGAGCAGATAAGCCAGAAAGAGATTCTTTAAATCCTTTTGGACGTTATAGATTATTCCTTGAATTTCACCTGGAAAGTCACTCCCTGTGCACCTGCTCATGGGGGAAGAATATTGTTCATTAAGTCTTGGATTCACTCTTCTCTGGTGGCCAGAGCCACAATTTTCTTAAAGCATGGAGAAGTGGGAAAGATCATTCCTTCCTACTACTGAGCACAGCTGTGTCAGTGCTAGAGACAATACAACTGCTCATTAGCACCTTGTTCAAGAGTTATATATCATTTGGCTACATATTCTATTCAGACTTTCTTATGGGGCCATAAGAAGATGCCTAAACAATGCAAAGTTTTGCTTTCAGTATGGAGGCTTCCTGGATGACGTATATTTTCAAGGCAGCAGTACCCTATATTATTGAAAATTCTAATATGATCATCAATAAATAGGATTGAATGAAGACTCCTGTTTCAGACAGCTCTCACCACAAGAGGAATTATCACAAGTACACTAAATGGGATTGAAGAATTACTAATTTCTTCTTGGCTGAAATTCAACCTACAGAAATGAAGAGTCATTCTATTCAGTTACACTTTCAGAGGGTGAAAAGGAACTCAATTTGCTCATCCTGTAGCTTAAGAAAAAGGCATAGAAAATTATCCCGAACTGAGAAACGTGTCTTTCTTTTCCGCTGGGGTCACTAAAATAAGTGTCTTTTTCTGAAACAGCTATGAAAAAAGTAAAGAAAAGGTAAATAATTAACCCTACTGCACACAGATTCTGCAGGGAATTCCCCAGAATTTTTCATACAAGGGTAAAATTTATTTTTTATAGAAATGTTTTCAAACCCAAGTTTTGGTCTAATCTCAAAAGCATGACATAGAAGAATATTAGAGACCTGGATGGATGTCCAAAAATTATGTATGAACACTGAGAAATTTGTAGGTCAAAATTTCTGCCTGTCTTTACAGAGATCAGACAATTCAAAATGATAAAGAAAAAAAGTATTCTATGAGATTACAGAATTTATTCTTTAAAACACTGTGGAAAATAGAACTGGCAACTTGCATTCCAGCCGCATAGACCTGTACACATTCAGTCTTATGAAGTGATCTCGGACTTGCTCTGCCCTTACGCTGGGGGGCAATTTGCTCCCCTAGTTTCTACCAAGAGGTTCAGGGATGTGAGAAATATGAGAATCCTGGCTGCTACAGAAGACTGAAGAAAATAACTCTCTAACTCTGCCTTCTCCATGTTTGTTGTAGCCAGTTCTCCTTTCTCATTTTTCAGAGGAGGTACACTCTTTTTGGTCTGCCTCTTCTGACCAATGTACCTACAGAACTCCTTGTGTTTTTAACATCCCTCACCATGCAGTTTCATCTGTGCCCTGGCTTTCCTAATCCCTTTTCTGCATGTCCAGATGGCATCCCCATATTCTTCCCAACTGACACACCCTTGTTTCTACTCCCTGTACATGCCTTTACCCCACAGTTTAACAAGCTGGTCCTGGTATCTGTACCAATATAAATTGTCTTTATATATATACTATGCAGAATATTTTAAAATAATTAAGTAATTATTATAAAGGGAAAATGTAGAAAATTATGCATGAGAGTTTAAGCTCTGACTTCATAATGACAAGAAAATACTAACAGAATTTTTTTTTTTTCTAGTAATCAATGGATATTGTGAAATATACAGCTCATATTCCACGGTATATTAATGACCTTAAACACTACACACAGAACACAGAATTTAGAAATGCAAACTATACTAGGTCAGACAGAGAGTTTTCCACTGAATTTATTGAGCAATCATACAGTTTATGAATTAAAGCAAGGAATATACAAAAACTAGTACTGGAATTTCACTTAAGAAAGTGGAATTTCACTGAAGACACACTGAAGACTAAAGCAATTTTTAAAACTTATTCTACTTTTATTTCCTTTTTCTATTTTTATTTCTTACAAATCAAGCATATTTGCATGTATCTAAATTTTGATTGTACACAATTAAAAGCAAAACAAAAATATACACAGTTAAACTAAAACTAAACTTTTATTTATTTATTTGTACAAAGCAGTTTGTTCAGGAACTGCAACCAACTGCATATGGAATAATTATGAGAAGAATATTCATAATCAGATTAACTCTGATCATTTCAGAATCTAGTCAAAATATAGCAGTGGGTTTTTGCTGATATTAAAATCCACAACGAGTTCCTTTTTCAGTGTTTGGTTTATATTATGTATCTGATTGATTGAAAAAATCATTTAGAACCTGTAAAGAGGAAGTTCTTTTGGAAAAGTATTATAAAATAAACTATGAAGCCATTTTCAAACTACGCAGATGTTAATTGAGTTAATTTATTTTGTTGCTGTTAAGAATATAGTCACTTCCTACAGTTTAAATGGTGTCTTTGAGATACTCCTTATCCAAAATAATAATTTAAAAAGATACATTATTGATGAGCATAGATTTATCACCTGAATAAACAGTGATCAAAAGGTCAAGAAGGAGGATGCAGAGATTTGCAGGCTGTTTATTATCAACTCAGTCTCTTGGACAATGAAATCTATGTATCAAAATTTCCTGGAAGAAATTTACCAGATGTATGTGATAGTATATGACTCCCACACTACCCTAGAAGTGTCTAGGTTGTAAAAGACCTTGTGACTTAAGAACTTCTTGAGTCTACTACTTAAAGCAGAGCCAGACAAATCAGTTTTGCCCATTGCAACTTGTAGTTGAGTTTTGAATACCACCAAAGATGGAACTTCCACTACCTCTTTGAGTCTCTCTTCCAGTATTTGACCACTCTCATTGTAAAATACTTTTTCCTCAATAGTGTTGAATTTTCATTAAAATTCAAGTGAAAGGAAAAGTGTCTGAGAACAGCTAGCACAGACTTACCAAGAGGCAAATCATATTTAATGAAACTGATTGCCTTCTAATAATGAAGTAATTGGCTTCATGGATTAGTGTGGAGGAAGTCTTTTCTCTTTAGTGACAGTTTTAACACAATATCCTGCTGTGTCCTGGTAGCAAACCAGAGGAGATCTGAACTGGACGATGGACTATATGACTGTAGTTAAAATGGTCTATTAGGCACAAAGGATTGTGGCAAACAGTTCAACTACCACCTGGAAACTGCCTAGAATTTGTATTCCTTAGGATCTAAGGAGATCAGTACTTTTTAATATCTTTATCATCAACTGGGATGATGACAATAAACTAAGTGAACCTTTTAGTAAGTAGGATTTTGGGACTGCTGCTCAGTGGGACCTCAACATGCTGGAGTTGACAAAAAAAAAAAAAAGAGAGAGAGAGAGAGAGAGAGAGAGATTTCACATTACCATTCCTCCACTAGAACAGACTGTCTGAGAAGGTAAAGATATTTGGGATCAGAATAGAAACAAACTCAGGTTCAAAATAAAAACTCCATAAATAAAAATATCTGGAATCATATGTTCCTGTAATCTTGGTATTTCTGTAAAAGCTCTCTGCTTTTTAAAATACAGAAGAGAGAAAACAGTGAGATTATCAGTGAGACATTTTTTGTTATTGTTACATTTTATTTTAATGGGAGTGGGACAATAAAGAGAAAGATCTGTTCAAATAATTTGGATGTATCTGAAGACCTCAAGATACTCAATCTACATATCTATTATTACCATATCTCTTTCTTATGTTCAATACACAAGAATAATGGACTGTCACAATAGGAGAGAAGGCTTGCCATGTTATTTTTCTCCCTAAAATTCTCTCTCATTAGATACTTTTCTGGTCTTCATTCTGATAGTATTTCAGAATTTTCATTTCAAACAAAGGTATTGGTTGGCAACCTTGCACACAGCAAGGGGGTTGAAAGTAGGTGATCATTATGGTCCTTTTTAACCCAGGCCATTCTATGATCACATGAAGATCAAAATCTGAAGAGATAAATTTTCTGAGCTGAAAAAGAGGAAAATGGGATTCCTTTATTTTTTCTATTTATAGACAGAGAAAGGCCTGTGTGCATGAGTAGGTTTAAATTTACGTTAACTAATTATTTCTGTTTGGATCTGGTGGCTATTGCTCTTTCTCTAATCTTTACTTTCTCCTTCATCTCATAAATGTTCAAAGTAGCTATAAAAAAACTAAAAAGAACGTGCATAACTTTCATGACTTAGAAAAACTGATCAGTTGGTAAGATGAGGCTGAAATAATATTTATGAAGATGTGGAAAGCAAAAAAGCAGCAACAACAACAACAACAACAAAAAACCAACCTGAAGAATAAAATGCAACACCATCCCTTGAAAATCCATTTTCCTTTCCACTCTGCAAAACAGAACATAACTGAGAATACATACACCAGTTCTGCATTTCCTCCTTTGGATTTTCCAGAAATTATGTGAAATAACCACAATAATCATAAAGTTTTATAAGCCTGTTCCCCAGAGAAGTCTCATAATATCTACTAAAAAAATGGACAATGCTTGAACAGATACATAAATAGAATTAAAGGTTATTCTTACAGCAGGAGAGTAGTAGACAAATTTGGCTGCATGTCTTCCAACAGTATCCAGCCAGGAAGTACAGTTTCATAGGCCAGCACTACAGCATATTTTGTACAGTGTCTTTTTGGGGCATTAATCCTTTCTTCCACATTCTTGACAAATCACATGTTTTCCAGAGCTCCTAGGAAGAAACTATAAACTAAAAAATTGGAGAATTTCAGGCTGAAATGGTGGTAAACAAAAAGAAATCTCATCATAAGACATTAAGTATGATTCATAAATCTAAATACCCTTTGCTTTACATTTCTGTATCACACTATGGTCTCCAGGTGTTAGTGGAAAATACAAACAATTTTCTTATTTTTCCATAGGTTTTCATTCTTTAAGCCTTTCTGTGTTATATGTTTTGACTGAAAAATAAAATGAAGCAAGACTACAAAATGATACCTAAAAACTGTAATAAATGTATTAAATACATACAACCATGATTTGTAACTGTTCTTCAGTAGTCACTAACTGTCTTCACTAGCTAAGTAGCATGCAAAGCCCCCTAAAATAGGTTTTAAAACCTATTTTGAAATATTTAAAATGCCCAGGAGTGACACTATATTTCTGAACATCCTTGGTCCATTTTAGTTTTTTTTTCCCTAAGCTAATAGTTAAATTTATCTCATTTCTTTGCTCATTGGCATAATTTTATTTTTTAATGGTCATTAAAAATATTATCTATTATAAGAGATATTTTTAGACTGTCTTCATTATTTGACAGTTTTGACAGACATTATTGATTTGGCCAGCAACTGTGGCTAACCAGAAGGGGACAATGTGACAGTTTTATGTAACAAAAGGCACAGTGTCATGTCAACTGAACTAAATGTTGTACAAAGTGACAGCAGGACAAAAACGCCTTTCAGACTTAATTTTCTGCTTCATTTTTTCTACCATCAATACATAAGGCAGTGCAGTAGGTGACACAAATTAGCAGGATAGAGCAAAAGGTCTATCCCTGCTTCTGTTGCTATACTTGACTTCTTTCTACTAAGGTAACCAGCAATTATTTTTAAGGTGAATGAAAAAGAAGAGCAGCTTATAGTAATCAACCTACCCCTTTAGGAGAAAATATATCCCTTATCAGGATTCTTTATATGTTTCTCCTAGGTGGCTTTTTGGAAAAGATGAAAGAAAAAGTCCCCCATCTGCTAGGTCATGCCTACAAGACACGTTCTGTCAATTCTTAAAAGCAACAAGAGCTTTGCCTGTGGGATACCTATAATTATTATGTGGAGCGGCCTTGCGCCTGCTGTAACTCATTGTTCTGCTAACACAACCCGAAAGAGAACATTGGCTCCAGGCTGTGAGTTGATAAAGTGTAACTTTTCGATTTTGCTCTTCTACGTCTCTAGCATTGTGCAGAGTCCATAAGTGACATCTTTGGCCTTCCTTTGGGCTGAGCAGATTGAATCTGTCATGCTGTGTTAAACAATGACTAGGGGACACAACCTTAGCATGGCCTGTCATTTTTTCCTACTAATTCAATCTACATTTAATCAATGAAAGTAATTTCTTGTTTGTTTAAGTCTCATATCCAATGGATCTTCAGGATCTTGAAGTAGTGCACCTCCACCCTGACCTTCTCCTCTTTTTGAACTTAGCCTAGTATATCAGGAACAGAATTAGTGAAAATTGCACATTGCAAAGTTGTCATGCTGCTCACTATATATACAGTCTCCTTTTCAGTTTATATGTGCTTATCAGAGTACCATCTTAGAATTCAGCTTTCCCAAAGACTCAATGGGATAGAAATTAGCTGAAGCTGAATTTCCTACAGTAACAGTAGTAAAATGTTAATTTTAACACACTCACTTACAGAAGCACATTTATATAATCAGTAGTCTCCACATATATGTTTTGTATGTTAAAGTACAAGTGCAAGGCTATTCCTTCCCAAATATAGATCATCACCATTACTGAAGGTAGCCAGTAGTGACTTATGCAAGTTCAAGGACTTTATTGATCGTTTTAGCTGGTCCTAATCAAAATCTGTCTTTCTCTCCACTCATAGTGATTAAATAAGTCTAAGAGAGCCTGACATCAACTCTTTGACTTTTTATTACTTCTCAGCAAGTGCTGTGCTCAGCATTTTGGCAGACAGCAGCTGCAAAAAAGGAAGTTAAAAATTTGAGGAAAGTGTTTGGGAAAAAAAAGAAAGGGAGTGTTATTGAAATCTATGCAAAGAGTTAAACATATTAAGAAGAAGTAAGAACATACAGCTTTTAATGCTTCCCATATGATGCTTTTTTTTTAAAACAAACAAATAAACAAACAAACAAAAAAACAGTATCTTCTGAATAGTCTATGAAAGGGAGGTCAGTAGTTACCTGGTCATAAAGGAGTGGAAAGAACACTAAATTTTTAACTTACATCACATATCTAAAATTATTGTCAATAAAAATTCAGACACCATCCTGCTGCATATGATTTTATATTCAGTTTTTCTCCCAATATACACGAAGAAAAACAATGCAAAAAAAACCAATCAGCTATAACTTTTTAGGCAATGTATATATTGTCTTTCCATAAATGAATGGATAAAGTCTGTGTGTTTTATGTATTCATATATGAAGGTATCTTCAATATTTATAAGCCACAAGATCCCCCCCAAAAATGCAAGAAAAATTAAAAGGAAATCGAGAAAAACAATGACTAATTAGTTCTCTTTCATAAAAAATTGACATAATATTATGCATATGCTTGTCTCAGTCCGTTATGAAAAACTATGTGTAGAAAGAAAAACACCTACAAGCAGCAAATATATGTTTAGAAGCTCTTCTGCTCACTAGCATGCTCAGTCCTTTCAGTCCCCAGCTTTTATTGGTAGTGGAGGTTGCCTCAACCCAAGTTTCAAATAATATGGTCTTACTTTTCTCTAAATCATTTGTTATTTCAAGTGTGTTTTTCAGCATATGCATATACATTTATATAAGCAACAAGAATATTTACAGGATTGCAGAATCAGAGGATAGTTCAGGCTGGATAAAGCTGCCTGGACTTTTTTTAATCTGCTTTTCTCCCAAGAGTTTCAGGCATGCAGGGAGTAGACCACAGTGCAACTGTAGTAAAGTTTCATGCCAAAGAAAGAGAAATGTGTGCTCACCTATCAGTCAGCCTGCAAGTACCTTTGTAAAAATGTTAAATTTACTCTTAAATGTGCCTAAATATTTGGATGATTTGTGCCTAAGTTGAGGAATTCTTACTGCCATAGTTTGAACCAGAGAAGAAGCTGGAGAGGTGGGAGCACCAAGGTGAGATACAAAATGTAAAATTTGGAGCAGGATCCGAAACACATTTTTCAGAATGTGTTTATATGGATTTTGTTTAAAGTCTATCTCTCTGAAAATGCTTTTTCCATTTCCACAGTTTTATTAGATCCATTTGAAGTAAATATTACAGCCACATGTTAAAAATTAATGCAGTGCCAAAGAATGCTAATGAAACAGAAATGGTAAACTGTAAGATCTGTATTATTCAAGAACATCCTTTTCCTAAATTCCTACTACATCTTCTTAAAAAAAAAAAAAAAAAAAAAAAAAAAAAGAGTAACAGAAAATATCCCAGAAAAAAACATCCAGGAAAAAGTGAAAATAAGTTGTTAATTTATGCTGTGCACCATTACGGTAGGTGAGCAAGTAATTTCTGCCTTTATTTTCAACCACATTACACCTTGGTAATTCTGAACAGTACTTGCACCTTCAGAATAGGACCAAAAACATTAATATATTTTCTTGTAGTCCTACATCAGACATTTATGCAGGCTCTGCATAAGAGCGTTTGAGTCACTGAGGAATGTAGAACAGCTAGGCACAGGGCAGTGAATGGTATAAGGAGAGGCAGCACTTTGGTTTTTTTTGTTTTTTTTCTTTTTTAACATGCTTGTAAACACCTAGCACAGTAAAGTGTTATGATAATGTGAATAATAAAAGCAGCAACAATAATGTTGGCACAAGGAGAAAGTAGGTTATTTGCTGGCTAGGTGCCAGCCAATGCTAATGAGTGTCTTGAGAAAATTCCCACTGACGTTTTTGAAATACAACCTTAAAAAAGAGAGACAGAGATCCTGCAATGGAAAAAAAAAAAAGAAGGCCATGGTGAATTGCCAGAAATAAGAGATGAAAATATTGGCCACCCCAGAGCAGTCTTGTTCCTTCTTCTCACAGTGGAAGAGCTCATCTACTATACTCTCCCTGCTTTATATAAGAGACAAGCAAAACAGAAAAGTGATCATGCTTTGTGCCTATCAGACAGCTCTTTCTGCAGATAAAAGACAAAGCAGAGTTTTAAAGCTTTTCATGATTACTGCAAATTTATAGAACTCATACATTTTACATAAAAGCCTTGCTGAGGTTCTGGTTCTAATTAAAATTTCTCAACAAGATCTATATTTGCATGAAATAAAATGAAATATAATTCTCTTAAATGTAATAATTATAGTCAATGAAAACAAGAAAGAAAGTGGCAAAACTTGCCTTTCTATAGAAGCTCTTGTAAAAAGTTTTTCCATGTTGTACTTCTACATGAAAATCCAAGATAGAAATCAGCCATAAAAATATATTTCATAAATATTCCTTAATAAATATTTGATTCTGCACTGACTCTAGTCAGTTCTTAAATGGCTTCTTTTATTTTTAACTAGCTTTCCAAACTCTACTGGATACATCCTGATTATGAAAGCTGTTATGAATAACTTCCACCTCTGCTAGAAGATAATAATAACCAAATTTAGTATTCATTCTGAATGTGTGTGAAGATGGTGCTTGGATGTAAGCTAATATATATATTTCAAAATGTTGATAGTTCTGATTATTCTTAGTAGGAACAACAGATATTTAAATTTCACATTTACCTATTTCAAATAACAAAGACCACTTGAAAGAAGGTGTATGAAAGCACTGCAACATTTGAAAGTAATGAGAAAGCTGATTCAGGGTCTCTGCAAGATATTAACACTATGCTGCATTGGTAGCATGTTTTTAACAGTCCAACAAAATATCTTTGTGACTCCCACTCAGTGTAAAAATTGATGAAGGCTCTATGTAAAACAGACATCCATCACACTGAATATGAGGGTATCTGTAAATCTTAGTATTCCTTAGTGTGAGTTAGTTTAACCCTCTAGTTTTTCCATGCTCTGAGTAACCTTTTAATAAAGATGGTTGTAAAGGACAAAAAGCAAAAGAGGAGCCTGGTTTAAGAGGTACTTCTTTGCATTCAGCATTGACATACCTGGTGAGAATGAGAGTTTCTAAGAGTGACCTTAATACAAGTAATGTCAGGAGTTCTGCAGCAGAAGAATTCTCCTAAGCCTTGTCAGTTCTTAGCTCCTTCACCTTCAGTCAGAC
Organism: Numida meleagris; assembly: GCF_002078875.1. Classification (NCBI taxonomy): domain Eukaryota; kingdom Metazoa; phylum Chordata; class Aves; order Galliformes; family Numididae; genus Numida; species Numida meleagris. The sequence continues at coordinate 15,656,187 of NC_034438.1, forward strand.
AAGGATGAGGGTTCCATAAACAGAAGTATCACCTGTGTAAAAAGACAGGCTCTCTGCGCCATTTATATAAAAAATCAAGGCTGATACTTCTCCTCATGGGAAGATAAAGTCAAAGGAGGCTGGTATTAGGAATCAGAAAAAAAATAATCTATTTCTATTCTCTTTAATTTTTTTTCTTTTGTCTTTCTTTCTCATATCTCCAAATCACTTGCCTATTTGGAAGATGAAGAGAGGTAGCCTGAATATTATCAGACAACAGAAGCATTCAAAGAATGTCACGGCTCACTTTCATAGAGGCTTTGACACTCTGAAGGAACACTTTTTTCATTTATGTAAATAACATTAAAAACATCCAAGCTGTAACCAGAATATATTCTCTTTTCAAACTTGAAGTTTGTGCTGTGCTGGTAAATCAACTACTGTCTTTCAGAAATCTTTTTAAAGCAAAATGTTTTCAAAGTGTTATTTTCCTAAAAAACCATGATTTGATTGTCTCTACAGCCATCATTCTGATCCTTTATATTAATTCTGTATAAAACCCTTGTCTGTGGATTTAAATTATATGTTTAGCATTCTAATCAGTTATGTACTATGAACTAAATATAATACTGTTGAAAAGAAAGCAGAAATGCATTTTTTTAGATAAACATCTGCCTAATACTTATATAGAATAATTACAAATGCTAAAATGTGGACAGTTAAAGGATGAAATATCACAGGATTAAATATAGAAAATAGTCATTGTTGCCAGACGAAGCTAGAGAACCTGGCTTTAAATAAATTTATTGGGAGAAAAGGAAAGGAATATTTACACTAGGACTCATGACCTCTCTATTCTATACAATACTGTTAACCTTATGATTCTACACCAATGGTGATTGTACTCCACACTGCATCTCATGTAACATTTTAAATAATTTAACATAATAATTTAACATAATTACATTTTTCTATCTTATGCAGAACCTGTAACTTCCAAACCATTAATCTAAATATCTTCAAGATGACTGCAAGAGAAGAATCCTTATTTGCAATCATACCAATGGCCAATTCCCTGTAATCCTCACATTAAATTTGATCTTTAAGATTTCTTCACCATATATGTATACATGTATGCTACATATTACCAACTTTTTAAGGAAAATTTGTTTAAATTACTACCTTATTAATTTTCTTTATGCGTAATTCCATAGCTGGATTTTCTACAGCCTTTTCAGTTTAAAAGACTCAGCCCCAGCAGATTAAGGATGCTCCTGTCCACATTCATCAAGCTATTAAGACATACACACTTTTCCATCTGCACACCTACATGCATAATTTGATAAATACACTATGAAGGGCCACCAGTAATTTTTAGTACATACGCACTTATTATTGCTTACCTCACTAATCGGTAAATTGACTTCTTTATGGCCTCTGTCTCCTTCAATTTCTCCAGCTTTTGTTACTCACACTAGATTTTCTCAACTGCTTTATGGAGCAAAATTTCTTCCAGCCAGTGTAGTAAAATTTTCATCAGCATAGGTCTCAGTATAGCAAGCAGGAGTTAGATAACAAACTACATATTCTTAATGTTGGAAAAGACATATTTTTGACTTTGGGTGTTCTCACAGGATAGAAAATATTAATTCTTCTACGCTGACTTAGCTAGTGTTATGTAACTACAGATATGCTTGTATACGTATATACAAGCTTTTTATCCTATGTTTAATATCCTATATAGGCAATGAAATAAGTTACTTTCCAGAACTGCTTTTTCCTCACTATCTGCTAAGACAGAATCAATGAAACCAATAGTAAGATGGCAGAAGTAGCAAGACAGAAAAATCTTTTTAAGAACTATTTGTATCCAATGATCATAGTGCCATAAAGTTTCAAAGAAGGAGAATAAATGCCCCATGGAAGAAAATTGTCAAAATTATTTTTCTTAATCTAATAAACTGGGGACCAAGAAAAATAGCTTTAAAACATTTTTATTTAACACAATGGTAAAAAGTCTTTACACTTCTGCTTCCTATTTGTAGAAATTTTATTAAATTACTGCAGTAATCAACTGAGACCCATTGTTAGCTTGACATGCATCTCAAGTATCTAAGCAGATGCAGCTGGAATGAAAACAGATGGAAGGTGTAAATGAGAAGATTCAATTAACATTTTTTCTCCTTCTCATATGAGTTTCAAAAAGAAACTCCCCCAGGACTGAAAGTGATCCCTTAATTTAAGAAATATCTTTTTTATCTACTCAAAATAAAATCTTTTAACATTACTGTAAGTCCTTTGATTCCCTTCTGGGAAAATGAACACTCAGAGTTTCATGATATGACTAAAAGAAGTATGAAATCAGACTGAGTCAAAAGTGTGTAATTACTATCAGAATCAAAAGGGAGAGCCTGTATCATATTTAAGTAAATAAAACAACAAAAACCAAAAAATGATTGGTACAAGAACTTACTATAAAATTAGAAATTCGTGTCAAGTTTCCACTCTCAAACCTAATAAAACCTTTTTTTATGTATTAATATGGTTATTGACATGAGAGAATTTAACCTCATTTGATGTTGTCTGTTGTTGAAAGCAGAGGCTTTTAGAGAAACTACGCAAATATTCACTAGTGGTTTAGCACCAATGGCATTTCAGAAGGGACTGGTGAGGTAGAGAAAGATATAAATACTGTAATTCTGACTAAATATTATTCTAATGAAAATATGGTACTTAAAATGGAGATGTTGCCTCAGCTTATGCTTTACAGTTGGTGCTGAGTTAGCTTGTTTTGCCATGTAGCACACTTTTTATAACCATGGACTTTAAAAGGACAAGCTATGTAACTAGTAGGTTTGTAAATAATACCTTGCATTAGACTTAACATAAAATAGTTACATCATATTACAGTTCATTGTATTAACAATATCAAAGTGTGAAAGAAATCATCAAAAAAAACCAAACAAACAACAACAAAAAAAACCCTACTACTAAGAACACTTTAATCACACCAACTTTTAGGATCCGAAAAGGCAGATAAAACTTTAAAGTAGGAATGCATGTTGCTTTTCTTTAGTCACTGAGTAAGAGAGGCAGGTTTAGATGTTTTCATTCTCCTAAGTTCTTAATACAATCCCAGCTCTCTGTTTCAGAAACCTAGAAGTTTTCATAGCCTACCAAATACTCTTCTGAATTTTTCAAAGCAGTGAATTTACTGTTCTATAGTTCCTTCAATAACAGTAATTATAGATGGCTGTTTCTTCTGTTTTTAATCATTGCTTATGAGTTATTTGTTGGTGGCTCTTTTTCAGTAAAAATTACTACTTGTGGTAAGCACATTCTCAAACCCCATTTAATCAAAGTCTAATTAATCAAATAATATAGCTGATCTATGTAAATCTGCATCACTGAACCCAGCATGTAAGTGTACTGTGTGGTCTCAGGGGCTTGAGAATGCTGAAGCCCTGGATTTCTGATTTTTTTTCTACGAGTAGAAAGAATTACTAGGAAAAAAATACACAGTGAGTGACAAGGTCACTGCTAGAATTTTTAGAGACTGAAAAAGACCATTTTTAGGGGAGCACTTAGACATCTGCAGGGAAATTCTGTAAGAGCCTTGGACCTTCTGACCAAGGGCACCATGTTGCTCTTCAGTTCTGCTAGTTGTCCAGGCTGTAGGAAACAAGACTTCTTTCGCACAGAGGAGATTCACAGTTGTATCCTCTGATTTGAAGTCAGCTGCCTATGGCAAGCCAGTGAGATTTATGTTTTCTGTTTTCACGTCCTTTTCCCCTTCCTCCTAAACATAAAAGACGAGATATCTACCATTAAATTTCAAAGGCAGATGAACAACCCTCTCCCTCTCCCTCTCCCTCTCTCTCTCCCTCTCCCTCTCCCTCTCCCTCTCCCTCTCCCTCTCCTCCCACATTTTCCAAAAGAAAACTGTAACCTGAATGTGAGGTATAAAACATTCAGCAGCCTAAAGAAAGAATATCTGTTTCATTTGTCTGAGTACATATCTGGGGACTCAGAAAAAGGTGCTAAAGATTACAGGATTTTCTATTCAGTGAAATGGGAGATTAAGAGATCTGTTTTATAATATGCATTGGATATGGTGATCTTCTGGAATAAGTCCACTTCAGAATATCTTAAATTTCAATTTTGAGGAAGCAAGGACATTAAATGACTTCAGAATACAGAAAACAAAATAGAGTATGTGATTGGTATGAAAGCAAATGGTACGGCAGAGATACAGGAGTAAGCACTGCATCACTTGATGCTCGATTCTTACATAAAGTGGAAATAGCCATGCTTCACCTGCTTGATCCCTGGCAGCATGCTACATGGGATTTCATAAAAAAGAATCATTGAACTCTTTTCTCTCTCATATACAAAAGTGGTGGACTGTACACAATAATAATGTATGTCTAGACTATCCTCTGAGCATAGCCCCTTACGTGTAAGGTCATCCTTACAACAAGAACTGCTGTTCAAATGGACAGATGTGAAAGTAGAACCCAGGCATGCTAAGACATCAGACTTTAGGGTGCAGGGAAGCCAATCTAGAGAAGCAGCTTGAGGGCTGTCTGGAAACCTGCATGCATGGAGAATGAAGCACAAGAAGTCCCGCTCCTGGCAGCCACCTACCTGTTGCTGCAGAGTCCAATTTGGGTCTGTAAATAGTAGAAAGAAAGTATAATTCTTATCATTAAATTGCAACTATCTCATTAACTAATGCACAACAAAACTGATTTTGCTTATTTATTTTTTTACTGTTAACATGCTTCATTTCTATATTGGAGTAACAAAAACATTCCTGTTAGGTTTAGATATAAAATGTATATCAGAATATTTTTTGTCTCTTGAAACTCTTTCATTAGGCTTTTATTAGGCAGCCACATTCAAAAGATTTGGCTCAAGTTCTTAGAACTATGTTTTCTTTGGACTTGTAGTTTCCATTTGGCAAATACTACTTAAGTTTCTCTTGTGCCTCATGGGCAGACATGTACCATTTCAAAAATTAATTTTGGAATTCTTATTTTAAGCTCCTATCTTTCATCCTTTTCCACCTGACCTTTCTGAACAATAACCCAGCGTTATCTGATAATGTGCTGTTTGAGACCTTGAAAGTATAACAGCTGAACATCATCTTAGGTGTTATCCTGCAATAACCATTATCATTGCATAGTGATGGATCAATAGCAGGCAGCTATGGCAGCAGTGGGTTATAATGAAAGTTTCTTGATCATTTGGTGTTCATACTAATAGCAATATAATTAATGGCTACAAGAGAATTTGAATACAACATTCACTTTACATTAATATTATTATATAGTCTTGTTGATTACAGTACAGAAAGTGTAGTGAATGTCATGTTTTGTTTTGTTTTTCAATATATTGTCTTTCTTCCTTGATCTATGCCTGTTGGGAGTATCTTCCAAAATAGATGTGACTGCATCTTGTGCTTAGTTCTACCCAAAGAGCTCCTCACCAAAAAAGAGTCACACATTGAGTTCCAACTGAATAATTTCTGGTTCCTTCACTTGCAATGAATTCCTCTTTTACCTCAGTAAAACCTTTTCAGTGCTACTTTTTGTCTAAAGCTCCTGCATAACCTTAGTAACAGCATAAATTAGGACTCCAGGAACAAGTACTACAATGTTTTGTGATAATCAGAGCAAGAATGGCCAAAAAAAAATTTAGTTTTTAGTATCATGTGTTACAATATGATCTCCAGCTTGGCTTATTCTAGTAAGAAACCACTGTACACAGAACATTACTCTTTATGTAATTAGATTATCTCTTGCTTTCTCTCAGCCAGGTAAAAGATACACTGCCTTGATTCACGATTATTTTAAAAATGCGTAAAGAATATTTCAGTTGGGTATTCCAGTATCCCTGCAGAATTAGAAGAGATTAAGAACAAAGGCTTCTTGTTTCAGGAAGCCATTTAATAATATATGGTGAGACACAATGAGTTTTCAAAACGAAAAAAAATGACAAATCTCTGAAAGTATATTCATTATAGTCACACATACTTCTCTAGCCAAATTTTTACGGATGTAATTAGAAGCTGGCAGAATCACAAAAACCATTGTTATATGATTGTACCAAATAAAGGGAAACATTTTCCAAAATGGTCAAATGGTTCAGAAGCTTAATGCCTGATTCTGAAAACAATTCATTAAAAGTCAGAATACTACTTTGACATCACTGTTGGAATAGGATATAGCAACATTATTAACAATTCTATTAGGTACTTGTTCACACCATTAGGAACATAGATAACTTAAAAATTGAACTCTACTAACCCTTCTTGAAAGTTCTTTCTGCTTTTAGCAAAGCTTAAGAAATGAAGAGCCTTAAAAAATTCAAAAATTTACCATACGCTTCTGAGACATTTTATATTTTTTTGCTTAGTGAACAAAATATTGCACTTCCAGAACATTTTAATATTTCAATTTTACTGTGTAGGTATGGTTGTAAGGAAAAAGAAAACACACTGTTTTCTAGAACATATTCTCTGCCTTTATATTTCCCATTGCATAACTGTATAATCCATATGGAAGAAAAACGGAATAAAATTATAGTCAATACACATTTGCCCCTGATTACAGAAATTTGTGGTTTCCTTACATTATAAAGAAAATCCAGTTGGTCATTTATGAGAATGGAAATGCTATTGGAACTGAAGATAGTTAGCTTCTTGGAAATTAAATAAATTTGTATTGGATAACTCAATTCTACTCAATCAGTGTGTTTGGTCCTTGGACACCTTGCTTTTTCATTAAGAAAGAATAATTTATCTACTCTTTCCAAATAGGAGACAGCAAGCAGTTCACGCAACTCATTCATGTACATGGAAAGGTGAATGTTGATCAAGTAGTTTATGATTTTACCTATACGATGTAGCTTATATTGTCATGGTGGCTGTCTGAAATCAAAATACTTCTTGTGATTAACATTTATAGCTTAGGCTTTTGTTAAAGGCCTTAAGGAGGCCACTTGGTATTAAGCATTTTACATTGTTTTTTTTTTTACATAGCTTCCTTTCATCTGGATAACCGCAAGGTTATCTATCGTCTTATTAGTAATGTAAAGAAAGAACAACTGAAAGAAGTGGTCATCTAGTAAAACTTTGGGATCCAATTCTGAGGGTTATGGACTGTGTATGTCCAAGATAAATACTTCATGCTTGTGTGTGCTTGTCTGTTTGTAAATAAAACTTACAGAAAAAGTGCACTTCAGAAAATCTGCCCCCTAGCCCTGGAAACAGATTATGTAACTGCACTTTTCATTCATCATAGGGAAGAAACTTCTTCTCTTTCTGTTTTGTTTTGCTTTCATTTCTGTCTGCAGACCATAAGTAAATTGCATTATTTGCTTTTTATCTCTCTGGAAAATACTTTATAAAGCTTTTTATTCTGTTTGAGCTCCTTTCACAGACAGATGGACCGGAATCCTACCTGTTGGCAAGGATTTAATTTGTGATGGGAACTCTACCAGCCTTTCTTACCTCAGGCTGTTTATGGAATAACATGAGAAACTATCATTTACACTTGTGATAGTATAGCAGATGTTCCCTTGCCCTGTGTAATCCCCACCTGGCACCATTTGGGCTGCCAATAGTTGGAACACATGCAGTGAAGAGGTCAGCATGCATGTCACTTGTTCTCTTTAAAATGTCTGAAGCCTTTTCTCCTTCTCTATTTTTTGCCTAGTACTGGCATGAAAAAAAGAAAGCAACGTATCAGTACTGAATAGAAGTAAGAAAACAAAATTCTGCTGAGAAACTTCTGAGCTTCAGTGGAGGCAGCAGGCAATGCAAATATTTAGTTCTTCCATTTAAGTCAAGTTTGGGACTGAGTAAATTTCACTGGTAGGTATCTGTATCAGAAACATCAGAGACAGATCAAACCATTGTGTGTAACAGCTTTTTTTTTCATTTTTCTCTTATTAGAGAGAACTACTCCAGAGAAGGAGACTCCACAACCTCTCTGGGCAGCCTGTTCCAGTGCTCTGTCACGCTGAAAATAAAGAGCGTCTCCTCATGTTCACGAGTTCTGGTTTGTATACACTGCCCCTTGTCCTGTCACTGCGCAATGCCAAAAAGCCTGGCCCCACCCACCTGACACCTGCGCTTTATATATTTTGTGGCCTTACCAGGGCAGAGTAGAGGTGGATGATCAGCTCTCTCAACCTGGTGTCCATGCTCTTTCAACACACTGGACTTCTTTGCCACAAGGACACACTACTGGCTCATGGTCAACCTGTTGTCCACCAGGACATCCAGGTCCTTCTTCACGGAGCTCCTTTCCAGCAGGTCAGCCCTAACCTGTATGGATGCATGCAGCTGTTACTCTTCAAGTACACAACTCTACACTTGCCCTTGCTGAACCTCACAGAGTTCCTGTCTGTCCAGTTCTCCAGCCTGTCCATGTCTTGCTGAACGGCAGCACAGACCTGTGGTGTGTCAGACACTCCTCCCACCTCTGTATCGTCAGCAAACTAAGCGAGGGTACATTCTATTCCTTCATCCAGGTCACTGATGGAGATGTTGATAAAGATTGGACCCAGTACCAATCCCTGCGGAGCATTGCTAGCTACTGGCCTCCAACTAGACTATGCTGATCATGACTCTCTAAGTTCTGCAAGTCAGCCAGTTTTCAATCCACTTCACTGTCCACTCATCTATCCCACATTTCCTAAGTTTACCTGTGAGAGTGTTATGGGAGGCAGTCTCAAAAGCCATGCTGAAATCAAGGTAGACAACATCCACTGCTCTCTCCTCAACTATATAGCAAGTCGTGATATCATAGAGAGTAATTGAATTGGTCAAGCATGATTTTCCCATGTTGAATCCATGTTGGCTACTTCCCGTAATCTTCTTTTTTTCCACTTGCTTGGAGGCGGAGCGTAAGCTACTCTACCACCTTCAAAGAGATGAAAGTGAAGCAGACTGGCCTGTAGTTTCCCAGGTCCTCCTTCTTGCCTTTTTTGGAGACTACTGTGACATTGGCTTTCCTCTTGTCCTCAGGCACCTCTCCTGTTCTCCATGACCTTTCAAGGATGATAGTTCTGCAATCACATCTACCAGATCCCTCAACACTCATGGGTGAATCTTGTCAGAGCCTATGGATTTGTGTGAGTCAAGTTTGCCTGGAAGATCTCAGACCGAATCCTCCTTGACCAAGGGGAGGTCTTCAGTTCTCCAGAATCTCTCTCTCTCTTACCACCAGGGTCTGGGATTCCTGACGGGCAGTCTTAGCAGAAAAGACTGAAGCAAAGAAGGTGGTCTGTAACTCTGCCTTCTCAGTGTCCTTCATTACCAAGGTACGTGTCTCATTCAGCAGCAGGCCCACATTTTCCCTAGTCTTCCTTATGCTATTGACCTATTTAAAGAAGCTTTTCTTGTTGTCCTTGACCTCTTGCACCTGATTTAATTCCAAGAGCACCTTAGCCTTCCTTGTTGCATCCCTACAGGCCTTGACAATGTTTCTTCCTTCCAAGTGTCCAGACACTTTTTCCACATTCCGGAGACTTCTTCCATTCTAGTTTTTCCATGAGCTCCTTGCTCATTCATGCAGGTCTTCTGCCACCTTTGCCTGATTTCATACGCATAGGAATCCGCTGATCTTGAGCTTGGAGGAAGGGGTGCTTGAATGTTACCCAGTTCTTTTGGGTCCCCTTACCTTGCAGTGCTCTGACCTTGGCCTGTCCAACCCATGGCCTGCAGGCTACAGGTGGCACTGGACAGCTAGTAATGTGGCCCCTTAAAATCATAAACTTTAAACATTACTTTAAACATTTTGGATGTTAGAAGAAACTTCTCCAAAAGAGTAGTTAGGCACTGCAATGGGCTGCCCAGGGATGCGGTTGAGTCACCATCCCTGGAAGGGTTCAAAAAACGTTTAGATGTTGTACTAAGGGACATGGTTTCTCGGGAAATATTGGTGATAGGTGAACAGTTGGACTGGATGATCTTGGAGGTCTTTTCCAGCCTTGGGGATTGTATGATTCTATGATTAGTTTCCCCAAAACAAGGTCAAATATCCCACTAATTTTATGCTTTTGTTGCCCTCTTTTTAAATGTTTTAATAATATATGTATACATACAAGTTTTGTTATAAACATTAGCCATAGCAGGACCTTAGCAGGACTAGGGAAGTAATCCTGCCCCTGTACTCGGCACTGGTGAGGCCTCACCTCAAGTACTGTGTTCAGTTTGGGGCACCTCAATACAGAAAAGACACTGAGATGTTGGAGCAGGTCCAAAGAATGGCAACAAGGCTGGGGAAGGGCTTGGAGAATATGCCCTACGAGGAGAGACTAAAGGAACTGGGGCTGTTTAGTCTGGGGAAGAGGAGGGTGAGGGGAGACCTCCTTGCTCCCTTCAAAGGTGACTGCAGCGAGAGCGGGGTTGGTCTCTTCTTGCTGGTGACAGGTGACAGGACAAGGGGAAACGGCTTCAAGTTGCACCAGGGGAGGTTTTTGTTGGATATCAGGAAAATCTTCTTTACAGAAAGGGTCAATAAGCACTGGAACAGGCTCCCCAGGGAGGTGGTTGAGTCACCATCCCTGAATGTGTTTAAAAACTGCTTGGATGTGGTGCTCAGGGACATGATTTAGCAATGGGTTGTTAGAGTTAGGATAGCATGGTTAGGTTGTGGTTGGACTTGATGATCTTGAAGGTCTTTTCCAACCTGAGCAATTCTATGATTCTATGATTCTATATTATACATATATTTTATATACGGCCCTAGACAATTCCTCTTCACTCAATGTGGTCCATGCAAGACAAAAGGTTGGATACCTAGACTCTAACCTATTGGATTCTTCCAAGTAGATTCTTCAAGAGGTCAAAGCTAGCTCTCCTGAAGTCCAGGGTTGCAATCCTACTTATTGCCATGTTTCTTCCATGTAAGATACTTTTGTTTCTTCTTATTTTCATTAGCATACTAGACTTGCTCTTGAAGAAGAGCTTCCATTTGTGTATAGCAACTTTTGGGACAGTAACAACAGGTACCAGCTGGCTCACTCCTGGCTAGAAAATGTGGTAGTATGTCTGAAGAGAGGAGGCAGAGAAGAGAAGGAAGAAATGAAACACAGAATATGAAGGAAATCCTGTACTGTAATTTGTGGCATAAAGTGATATCTGGCTCATGTTCAGGAGTGTGGACTGGAAATAGTGGAAAGAAAAGATACAATTATTGAAAGGAACAAGTGCATGTGAAAATAAGGCAACAAGTTCAAACCTAAGTAAAATGCTGAAAGGCATTAATAGCAAGGTTGTAGATAAGCAGTTTTCTGTGTATAAACTCATATATTTCAGCGAGTGTTTAATAACCTCTGACATTCTCATTATTGTCCTCCACTTCACCTATGAAGTGGACAGGAACACCTGTATTTATTTTGTCCATCTAAAATCCACACAAGGCCAATTCTTGTGGGCTGTGGTACTGTTATACTCTTCTTTATATGCGTAGTTATTCCAGTTTCCCCAGTATAAGAAACTGGAAAGGTCAGACCTAACTACCTGGTGTGTTCTGGCTGCTTTAGTGGAAAATTTGTAGACAGGTCTGTATTTTTGTATACTGAAAAAGTCTTTGAAACATGCCTTCTATTACAAGTAAATATTAACTAGATCTTACTTTCAAGAAACATGATTTGGAAAAGCATTTAGAAAATTATTTCTCTTTTAAGAAATTGATCACGGAAGTTTCTGAAGCCTGTTTTTCACTTCCCAGCATCTTTTCAGATTTCGTAAGTGTAAAAATTGAAATGCTCTGTTTTTATTTGAAAATCACGAGGCCTTTATGGTTTGGAGCAACAAAAATGCAACATTTGAAAATAATAATCTCCCTATTTAACAACTGAAAATACCTCTGACAATGTTGAGTGGTTTAGAGTTTAATGAAAATTTGCATCCACCTGAGAGAACAGATGGGAATCTGACTGAGGTACAGAACTAAGGGAATTAAGTAAGCTTAGTATCTCAGTTCAATTCTTCAAGGAGCCTCACATATGGTGCCCTAAATATATATTTCCTAAAATTCAGATTTTTTTCCTGTGCTTGTTAAAAGAAAAAACATTCCAAAACAATTAAGGCTAGTTTGGAGAGAGGTGAGCAAAACTTGGAGTGAAGATCAAATGAGCTAAATGATTGGAAAGTCCAGAATGGCTTTTGTTTTTCTGAGAGTGAAGTTAACTTCATTTGTTATCCCTTGATCTGTAGCTGAAAATGAATACAGAATATAAGGTTGCTGAGCAGCTTTAGAAAATATATCCTTTTTGCTGTTGACTCAAAATAGTGATTTTGGCAGCCACTCATGTTGTAGTAATTACATCTTTCCTATGACTATTTCAGAAATGTAAAATGTGTTGACCCTCTAGTGTTCCTGCCAATGATTTTGGACAGGCAGATTAATGTGTTATTAATACCTAAGGTATTGTTAAAACATCTGATCCAACGAAACCAGGTCTTACATAATTATCATCATGTGACAATTGTTCATTCTGTTAGAAAATATAAAATCTTGCATAGAGGACATTGATAAAGCTTTATAAATCACCTCCTCCTTTAGTTCTCTTTAAATACTAAAAGTATAAAATATATGAATTAAGATAAATATTGAACTACTGAATCATCAAGGATAGTCTTATAATTGCTAGTCTGATTTATAAAACTCAAGTAAGCAATCCAAATGTTAAAGGCTAACTATATCTGTTGATTTAAGATGACATACTCCCATAGAGTACTATAGTTAAGGCTGTCCCTGTAGGGCTACATAAAACAGGAGAACAGTGTGACTTCTCATATTTTGCCATCCCCAGAGAAGAGCAGAATCATTAGCCAATAATAACATCAGGGAAAAACCTATTAAACCTATTATAGGTGTCAAACCAACATGATGACATAAAAGTAAGAGTGAACAGAGACAGTGGCCCAGAGCGGATGAAATAATAGTTTTGTCTCCTGCATTTCAGTGTCTGAAATGAAGTCCATTTGGGTTTACACTTTTCAGCAGCAACTGTCAAAAGTGCCAAAACAGGCTCAAGTCTGGATTTCATAACAAATTTTTCCCTTTTGTAGCTGATCTTATTCATTAGTTTCTGAGAAATAAAAGGTGGTGAAAAACTAATACTGTTGAAAGTTAATTACGAAATGGTTATCCCACAAAAATTGTTTGTTGCATAGTGTTGAAGGAATTAGTACTAGTTCAAAATAGTTTTATCTGTAGAGTGTAATATATTATTTTAAAATCAAGTACAAAGGCTGTTTGAGGGCAGATAAGGGGAGAGAATACTCTTAATGGAGGCCATTTGAAGACAGTGAGAAATATTAAGAACATTCATACATCTAAAATTCTGCATATGCAAAAAGTATGAAATGAAAAATAAAACAAGAGAATTTAGCCCAGTCAAAACAGGTAAAGTTATTAAAAAAGAAAAAAATAATAGGCGGAAATTTTAACTTTCCTAGTAATCCTTTACTTAGAAGAGCCCCTTTACAAAAGGTGCTTTGGGAGGTTGTACATCAAGAATAAGAGTAGGTTACTTAAGCTAGGTCACAGCAGTTTACAGTTTGCAAAAGATAAACCTCATATTATGTGTCATCCACATGGATCTTCTCAATTTGGTAGAAGTTAGAAAGTGCACATCCACATATCTCTTTGTCTCTCATGAGCAAAAGGGTTTCCTGATCTACCAAATACTTTAGAATCAAAATCATGGAATTGTTTGGGTCAGAGGGGACATTTAAAGGTCATCTAATCCAACTCTCCTGCAGTGAACAGCTCAGTCAGGTTGCTCAGATCCCTGTCCAGACTGGCCTTGAATGCCTCCAAGGTTGTGGCATTCACAATCTCTCTCTGGGGAACCTTGTTCCAGTGCCTCATCAATCTTATCGTAGAAAACATTTTTCTTATATCTGGTCTAAATCTCCCCTGTTTTGTTTTGAAACCACTCCCCTTCATCCTGCCACAGCGGACTCTGATAAAGGGTCTGTCCCCTTCCTTCTTACAGCCCCCCTTTAGATATTGAAAAGCTACTTCAGGTCACACCAGAGCCTTTTCTTCTTCAGGCTGAAAAGCCACCCCCCACCCCCCCAGCTCTTTCAGCCTGTTCTCATAGCAGAAGTGTTCCATCCCTTGGGTCATTTTTTGTGGCTCTCTGGAGGTGTTCCAGCAGGTCTATGTCTCTCCTGTACTGACGACTCCACATCTGGATTCAGTACTCCAGGTGAGTTCTTACCTGCACAGAGCAATGGGGCAGGATTAACTCCCTTAATCTACTGGCCACACTTCTTTTGATGCAGCCCAGGTTATGGCTGGCTTTCTGGACTGTGAGGGCCCAGTTCTGGCTCATGTCCAGTTTACCATCCGCTAGTGCAGCCAAGCCCTTTTTAGCAGGGCTGTGCTCAATCTTTTCGTGCCCCAGCTTGTATTGATAAATGGGGTTTGCCACAATCCAGGTGCAAGTCCTTGCTTGCACTTGGATATGTTGAACCTCATGAGGTTATCCTGGGCCCACTGCTCAGCCTGTCTAGGTTTCTCTGCATGGCATCTTGTCCCTCAGGTTTGTTAACTACATCACAAAGCTTGTTGTCTTCCTCAAATTGGCTGAGGGTGCACTCAATCCCAATGTTGAACTGACTGATGAAGGTACGAGGGCTGCTCCAAAAGTAATGCCTACCATTTCATTAAGTTGACTCATGACATCAGATGCAGATTTTGGTGGTATGGAAGTAGAAGTTGAAACTTCCTGCGAATATTAAATTACCTTCTGTCATTGTGCGGCTGTGCACAGATGTCACACCATAAAATGAAGAGCGTCTCTATCAGCTCATCCATGCAAACTGGCAGATTACAACCAAGGAACTTTGTACAGAGCTGAATATTGGCTTTAATGCATTGAAAACAATGGTGGCAATATTGCAATATTGCAATGTTTGCTCCAGGTGGTTCCCACAAATGCTCACATATGAACTGAAACAACACCGCATACAAGTTTGTCAGGACCTACTGAACCAATATGAGTCTGAAGGTGGCAGTTTCCTGGATTGTATCAGTGCTGATGATGAGATGAACATTGAGCCATTGACCACTATACTCTAGATACATTCTTGCAACCAGTTTCTTATTCATGAAACACTTCACTCATAAAATCCAAATCTCTCCAATTCAGAGAGGAGGATGTGATAAAGAACCATGTCAAAGGCCTTACTAAGGTCCAGATAGATGACATCAGTGTCTCTTCCCTTGTCCAGTCATGCCATCATAGAAGGCCACTGGGTTGATCAAACAGCTTGCCGTTGATGAAGTCATGCTGTTTGTGTCATATTGCCTCCCTGTCTTCCATCTGCCCTAGTATAGCTTCCAGGAAGATCTGTTCCATGATCTTCCCTGTCCAAAGGAGACTGAAAGTTTCGTTGTTCCTAGGGTCGTTCTTTCTACCCTTCTTAAAAATGAGACTTCATCTGACTGCCATGTCTTTTCAAATGTCATCAAGAGTGGCTTGACTGCTACAACAGATATCGTTCAGCCATGCCAGTCTCTTGTCTTCATTTTCTGACTTCCTACACCTGCAGATGGAGAATTCTTGTGCCCTAAGGGAAGCTTCTTTAAACACCTAGCAGATCTGCTCTGCTTCTTTGTCCCTGAGGACAGTTTCCTAGGGAATTTTGTTGAGTAACTCTCTGAAGGGCTGGAATTTGGCTTTCCTAAAATTAAGCTTCCTGATTTTACTCTTTGTCTGTCCGATATCCCTCAGGAGTGTGAACCACACCACTGGATGGTCCCTACAGCCCAGGCAGCCTCCAATCCTGGTGTTACTGATCAGTTTATTTGCACTGGTGAGCAACAGTTCCAGTATTACATCTCTCTTGGTGAGGCTGTATATTACTTGGCTCAGGAAGTTATCCTGCACTTGGCCTGGGTAAAAATAGACAAAAATACAGGCTGAGTGATGAGTGGATAGAGAGCAGCAATGAAAAGAAGGACTTGAGGATGTTGGTTGATGAGAAATGACAATGTGCTCTTGCAGCCCAAAAAACCAGCCAACCTGGCTGCATCAAAACAAGCATGACCAGCAGTAGGTTGTGGGAGGTGATTCTTCCTCTCTGCTCCACTCTTGTGAGACTCTGCCCAGAGTACTGCAATGAGGTCTGGGGCTCCCAGCAAAGCAAGGACATGGAGCTGCTGGAAAAAATCCAAAGAAGATCCATGAGAATGATTGGACAGCTAGAGCACCACACCTCTGAGGACAAGCTGAGAGTGTTGGTGTTTATCCTGGAGAAATTTCCAGGGAGACCTTTTAGTGGCCATCTAGTACTGAATGGGGACCCACAGAAAAGCTTAGAGAGGGATTCTTTATCAGGGAAGGTAGTGACAGGACAAAGGCTAATGACTTTACACTAAAAGAGGATAGATTTAGATTAGGTATGCTGTGAGGGGGATGAGGATGTGAATGGGTTCCCCAGAGAAGCTGTGGATCTCTGCCCTATCCTTGGAAGCACTCAAGCCCAGGCTGGATGGTGCTTTGAGCTGGGGATTGGAACTAGATGATCTATAAGTTTGCTTCCAAACTGAACCATTCTATGATTCTGTAATAGTTGCATATGATATGACTTGATATTTTTGAAACATAAAACCAATATTATGCAAAATAATTTGTGCCTGTTCCATTCATTTCATCCAAGCATACCAGTCTACTTAAAAATAACTCATTAATGAAGAAAAGATAAAATTTACTTTACTCTTTTCTATACAAACGTATGTGACCAAGATACTAACATTTCAGAGAAGTTTTATTTAGATTTAGAGCTAGAAAGAATTAAACCTTTGCAATTTAGGGTGCCTCTGGGGTTGGGGCATCCACAGCTTCTCTGGGCAAAATATTTCAGTGTCTCACCAAAGTCTGAGTGAAAAATTTCCTCCTCATATCTAATCTAAATCTCCCCTCTTTTAGTTTAAAAACATTCTCCCTTGTCCTATTACTATTAGACCATGTAAAAAGTCAGTTCCCCTCCCATTTATAAGCACCCTTCAAGTACTGTAGGGCTTCAGTGGGGTGTCCCTAGAGCCTTCTTTTCTCCTAGCTAAACAAGCCCAACCCCCTCAACCTTTCTTCATAAGAGAGATGCTCCAGCATTTTGATCAGCTTTGTGTACCTCTTCTGAACTCATTCCAAATACTCGGTGCCTTTCTTGTGTCGTGGGCTCCAAGCCTGGATGTAATACTCCACACGTGGCCTCACAAGGGTAGAGCAGAGGGGAAAATCATCTCCCACTCCCTGCTGGCCACCTCTCTTTTCATGTTGCCTAGGATACAGTTGGCCTTTTGGACTGCAAGGGCACACCGCTAGCTCATGTCCAGCTTTTTTTGGCCATCAGAACCCTCAAGTCCTTCTCTGCAGGGCTGCTCTCAAGGAGTTCTCCCAGTCTTTACGTATATCTGGGATTTACCCAACCCAATTGTAACACCTTGCTCTCAGACTTATTGAATAGCATTAGGTTCTTGTGAGCCCACTTTTCAAGCATGTCCAGGTCCCTTTCGATAGTATCCCTTCCTCTATTCCACTGTCTGTGTGATTGATAAAGATGTTGAAGAGCATAATTCCCAAGATGGACCACAGAGGGACACCACTTTTGACCAACCTCCACCTGGACATTGATCCATTGACCACAGTACTCTAGCTGCAACCATCCATTCAATTCTTTATCCACTGAATAGTCCAGCCTTCAAATCCGCATCTCTCCAATTCAGAGATAAGGATGTGGTGTGGGACTGTGTCAAAGGCCTTGCAGAAGTCCATATAGACGACATCATTTGACCACCTTTTACACACCGATGCTGTCACTCCATCATAGAAGGCCTGTAGCTGGCTGTTTCGGTTTACCTCCTCATCTTGTATGTGATGGCTAATGCTACTGACAATATTTAATGAACTTTTATTTTTTTTTTTATTGAAACATCTTACATACAACTCAAGGTTAGTTTAGAGTTTATTTTAACTAGATTGACAGCTTGTAAAAGTGACCAAGTTTGACAAATGGGAAAACAGTGTTGTATTTTAAAAGAGGATTCACAAGTGAAAATGTGCTGAAAGGAGAATTTTTTGCTCTTTCTCTCTAAGTGATATTTACACATAACATAATAGTCAGAAATACCTTTTTGAAGGTAGCATATGACAAAATTGGTAAGAATACTTTGTATTTCAGACCATTTTCTATTGAGGGCATCAAAGCATTTTAACAGTGTCAATGCACTGTTTTCTAAAATCTGAAAGTCAAGTAATTATGATTGCCATTTCATAACTGGAGAAACTGAATCATTGAGTAGAGTATCAAACCTGTGAAACAAGGTTTGAAACAAATTCTGAATGAAAAAGTAATTAAAGATTCATCAATAAGTGGAAAATGATTTAGTGAAAGTTGATAGAGCCAGAATAGCTGGGTATACTTATTTGATAAGATAAATAATGCTAGACAGAGAAAACACATTTATTTTAATGTAGACTTCAATAAAGCATTTGACATTTTGTTGTGTGGGAAACTGTGAGCTCATGCAGAGAGGAGAAGGATTACTTCAGGATTTATAAGGTGAGTTAGCAACTGATTTGAAGAGAAAGGACAAATTATAGTTAAAAAAGAAGAAACTTATGTTGATAAAGAAATTATTGGATAGGCAGGAGACCATTAGTGGAATTCCTCAAGGCATGATCTTCAAATGGCTCTTGTCTTTATTTCCTCATTAATGGCAATTGTACAAAAAGTAGGCACTTGCTGATGATAGAAAGATGACAAGGAGATATCATCACTGAAGGGATGGTGAGAAAAAAGAATGAAATTCAATCATATAAAGTGCAAGAAAAAACATCTGTCAACTAATAAAAAAGGTCATCTTTTAGAACAGGATATGGGAGGCAAAAGTCCTGTTGATATTATTCTGTTACAAGAGAATATATTTGGCTATTAAAAAAGACAAAATTTGACTATAAAATTAAGTTGCAGAATAGAAATAGGAAAGCACTGAGACCACAGAGATTTGGTGAAGACTCCTGAAGAGAACTGAATCTTTTCATATGTGTTTAACAGAAAATGATGCTGTTTGGAAGCAGCATTTTTGCCACTAGAATGCAAAGTCTTCCTTCTGGCAAAAAAAGAAATTGAACACAGGCACACGAAACCAAAACCAAAGAGCATGGTTATCTGATAAAAAGGTTGAAAAGATATATGACTTTTTAAAATAAATACACTAGGAAAATAAGCATTAGGTAGGAAAATGAACTGCTTAAATTAAAGGCCAGAGTTTACAAACTGACTAGAAATAAGTTTAGGAAAAAATTAGAAGCAAGTTTATATAAAGAAGGAAGACAATCTTGGCCATCTTTTCCACTAAGACTAATAATCAAAAATGGTATGAAAATATAAATATGGATCTGTGTATAAATGAAATATAATGGGATGTAATAAGATTGGATGTAGGAGGCTGGATTTAACAATCTAAGAAAACATTTCTTATCTAAAGATTTGATGCTTCCAGTACTCATTCCAAAGTAACACTGAGCTCTTGATAAAATTAGACAAAAATAAATATTATGTGATAGTAATTCAAGATGTTTAGGGTATTCAAATTATAAACTTTATTGCATCAACAATCGCCAGAGAACAGCTTCAAATCTAAGAAAATTCCTATAATACATCATTCAGAAAATATATTTCATACAGTTATTTCTGATGATATGATTAAAAAAAGATATTATGCCTATCTTAGAATCTACTCCACTTTTATGGCTAAAGATATATGAACATGAAAGCGTATGTTTCAGTTCACAGTCCACAGTTCACTGCTTTACTGTTTCTCTCTCTATCCGAAGGTACTTGCTATTTCTGGAGCATGTTATATTCTCTGCCAGAACAACTTACCGATAACTACTCATAGTGTAACATATGGGTATCAGTATGACTTAATATGTAAACTGTAAGGTCTTAGGTCTTGCCATATAAGTACTTATTTATATAAAAGCTACTGAATCCTAGTGATATTATAGTACTGTTGCACTTCTCTCTCTCATTAGCATCCCTCGATGGATTCTTTGAGCTTAGTTACCAACTTTACTAACTTGGAAACAGCAGTGGCAATGAAAGTGAAGGTGTAGCCATAGCCCTCTGCTTCTGCACTACCTGCACAGGCTACTGCCAGTTTAAACAATGTCTGGAAAGAACTGGTTCCTACTGAACTGATTATTCAGTCCAGAAGAAACTCTCTCCTCTCAATAAAGCAATTGACATCTGCTCTACTAACTACTAAGTAGATGGTCAGAATAAGCAGCAGGCATGTTTGTACTTACCCATTTTCCTTATAGCATGTGGTTATTTCCCATGCATGCAAGATGTTTTGGCAGCTGCATAGAGAAAAGTCAGGTCATAGGCTGGAAAGCAATCCTTTGATATAGTTACTGGATTTGGAGGGTAAAAAAATCTACAGACGCTAACTCTATTTGAAAGAAAGAATATTTATATACCGTAACCATACCTGAATCACTCCTGCAAGCTCCTTTATCACAATATTATAATATTCTGTAACTAGAACCACAGACAGACAATGTAGGAGTTCCCATAAATCACAGATCCCATGTAGTTAAGTAAATGGGAGTTCTTGAAGCTGCTGAAGAGAAAGAAAACAAGGAAGAGTTTTTATCTCTGACATGTTCTCCCATAGCTATCTTAATCAATCCACATCAGCAGTCGTGTTTGATCTTTCCAAGTTGTCCTTGTCATCCAATCTCATGAAATTTAGTTTCGGGAAAAACTTTCCCTGCAATAATTAGTATAATTGCCTCATTTCATCTTGACTTTACAATATACCAAGACTATCAAGCCTATCAGGAAAACCTTATCTCTTTGTTTTCATTCTGAAAAATCATACTTCAAGTGTTGTTGGCAGAACACTAAAAGTCTGGAGCTGGAAGAAACCCTAGTTTACTAGGGGCCTTATCCATAAATTCTACACACTGACATGCAAGCGGCATATAAAATGAAATCTGTCTGCATACGTGTTTTCCCTCTCATTTGTCTAATCATGAGTTTCCTATCAAAGAAAAATGGGACAAAACAAATACAGTAACAACAGAGGAAAGTAATAATCCTACAGAGACAACCACTTCCTTAAAATACAACTTGCTTGTAATCCTGAACTCCCTGTAATGGGAGTAAATATCTGTAAATATATGCTAAGCTTAATGTTGGGGTGGGTTAATGGGCTGTAATGGGATTTTAAGTTGTGCTTTTATTCTTTTTTACAGAATTTTTTTGTGTCTTTTTATGAGTATATAGCAAATTTTTAAAATGTACAGAAAAAATACTCAAAAATATGCATGGACTTTTGCAAATACTTTGAAGTGGTCTTGTGCCAGAAGGAGTAAACTGGTTTTATTGTTATATTTTAGTTCTTATGAAATAGAAGTTCCTGGTAATTCTTCCTAGTCATTAAATCCTATGGACAACAAAATAACAATCTAGTGCATTTAATTACAGGGCCTTTTTTAGCTTAGTAAATCACAGGGTCCTGTTCATGGAAAAGCAAGCAAGTTGTATTTTTCTGATGTCTAAAGTTCATCAACAAAATTTTAATAAAGGAAATTTCATCAGCATCAAAGTATAATTTGATGTTTTTTTTTCCCTAGTATTCTTTACTTTTGAGAATTAAATCCAGGCAAAATGTTGAGAACTGAGCACTCAGAATGTAAAATCTACAGTTAAATATCAATACAGTTAGATGCCTCCAGGAAAAATAAAATCTTAACAGACTGCATAGTAAAAATTTTAAAATTGAGAAAACAAGATAAAAAGAATAAAAATAATTTTAAAAAATACTAACAATCAGAGTGTCTGAGTCTTTCCAAGGAACAGGTAGCAAAAAAGCTTTCCATGCACCTTCTGTTCTCTAGGAAAATAAAGTGTCTTCCAGTTGGTTCAACTCCATTTTAGTCACAGAATTTCCCACTTCCCTTCTTCTATTTTTCTACACTACTATTTAAAATGGACTGAATAGTGGAAGACTGACTTTTCTTTCAATTCATTGAGCAAAAAAGCAGGAATGGTGGTCAGGTGAAGGGCTAGTGGGGTAGGAAGGAAAAACGGTTCTCTTGTGTGCTTTCTAATATACTTAATCTGACACATAAAAAGAACATAAGTTTTTATTTGAGTGAGAATTTTAGTTGTAAAACCCTTGAAATAATGCAGTTTGTAATATAAACAATAAAATATCATTTTTTTCAGACAAAATCAATATATGAATTAAATAATAAATATTCCTTCTTGTATTTTAACTTCTAGACATTGATCTGATGGACAAATATTTGCCCTGTGCAGCAATGCAATATGACAGAATAAAGAAATGATGTTAAAGAAGTACTACCAATGTCTGTAAATTGAAGGAGACTGCTATTTTAGGAGATGACCTTCAAGTTAATTTTCTTTCAGATTTACTTCTCAGTGATTCAGGTGAAGAAGTTGATTACTCAGTCAATTTTACAATTCAAGTAAAATAATATATATATATCCAGCAGACAGGAAGGTGAAAAGTCACTATCAACTCAGGCTGAACAGTCAATGAAATACTAGTGGGAAAACAAACTTTCCTTCCTTCTAGCTATGCAAACAGCAGTCAGATCAGCAGATCAGAAAGAGGAATGCTGATGGTAATGACAAAACAACGGAGTCAATTGTTCAGATCAGTACGTAAAGCTTCAAAGTTTATAGATAACATAATCACTACCATTCATAACGCAATGTTGACTTCTCTTGACGTGTTTAAACCTTATCTTATAAAATGCATAATTTTTAAATAATGTAATCACACCTTCTTCAAAAGTACGTTATCTCAGATTAACTTTTTTTTCTTCTCAAAAATGAAATAACAATGTGATCAGCAGACTACTGAAAAGCTCAGCAGAATTTTCTGTTTGCATTGCAGGAGAGTGATCACTATAAAAAATGTGTGTTAGCGTGCACCTTAAAGTCCAGACAAACAGTACATACTGACTATATAGAAAAAATAGCACAAACATCATGTTCCAGTGACTTTGCTTCTCTGTTCCTTGTCAAATAAATCTATTCCTTATCATCCAGTTTTACACATAATTTCTACATGAGTCAGGATACTGCATCTTATTAAGTTGCATTGGTACGGTAGTAACTGTTAAGTTTCTTTGGATTCTGAAGGACACCTATATACCCTTCAGGTTATCTCAGATGTCAAATATATACAAAATTCCTGTATAAATATAGGTTATTTAGAGTCTAATGAAGTTTAGAGAAATTGGCTTCTTCCACTTAGCCTTGTCTCAGAAAGAAAGGAGTATGGCATGTTCACTAAATAATTATTCTAATTTTACAGTGGTAATTTGGAAGATCCGTGAGATGAAGATTATGAGCTTGAGTGTAAGGCTTGTTATTTTTAAGTCAATTTTCCATTTTTATCTTTTCGTCAGACAAGTTAGTGGTTGTTCACAAGGCAAGTTAGAATGCTTAATATCCAGAGGTGATATGTACCTCTCTCTGTACAATATCACACTAGTTTCAGTGTCACTTACTACAGCTTCTGAAAGCATTCTCTGAATGAATTTCAAACAAAAATATGCTGAATACTCTGATGGTGCTCATCATTGTTCATTGTGGTTTGGATTTAATCATGTAACAATTAGACCTTTTCACTTAACTTCTAGCAAGCACATAGCCAGCTACTAAACAGACAACCTTTTAAGCTCCACAATAGCCTAGATATGCATTTCAGTTATAACTGAGATAAGACATCTGTTTCTTCTGTTTCTGTGGTTTTAAGTTTATAATGTGGTTTATACAGTACTGAAAGTTACAGTAAAAATGTAGAAAAATAATACATGTATTATTTCTTTTTACACTACTACTTTATTGCAGATATTTTTTTCTTACTTCCACGCATTATTTCTTCTTTCTTTGGGCTAAGCAGAATATAAGCAACATAACAACACTTTTTTTTTTTTTCTATATAACACAGCTGTGAAACCAGACTGACTTTGATTTTTGTTTCTAAGTAGCTATGTATTCCTTTTTAAGAAACAAGGGTGGAGAGGGCATGCAAAGAAAATCAGACATGGAATGCAGAATGGTCTTGAATCTAAGTTAACATGATACTGTGACTAGCCAAAAGATTTGATGAGGTAATGCACTCACTCTGTGGTGCTGAATGATTGTGCTAGTCCATTTGAAAAGCTTACTTATCAAGATCACTTAATGTAGATATATGAACCAATAGTTGTTTATCACTTCAACAGATATTCTCCCATTTCTTCAGATTCAGACATCTGTACTACAGGCTGTACTAAAAGAGATTTTATAGATGATGTAATATAAGAACGTGAATCAAAAAAGCTGAGATCACTCATTTATTGATTTGACTTTTCACGCTCAAATTATTTAGTTGATGGATGATGTTAGGTGTACATGGTAATGAAAATATAGGACTAGACATCCTCCATCTTTTTGTTACTGGTTTATCAAGATACATGGATGACTTTGTACCTGTCTGGGGGCATATTTGCTTCATTTGTTTCTAACATTTGCAAATACCCTAGTCACTCTAATATCCATGGAACATGAAAGATAAGGCTACACTATAAAGATATTATTTTATTATTTATGAGCTCCATCAATTAGTTTTCTCTCTTAATGCTTTGGGACCTGTATTTCTAGACTTGGTGTCTGATCTGTTCAGAGCTTGGCTGAGGCTTTTACTGGCAGCTGTTACTACCTTATTTTCTGTACATATCCCCCCTGAATCCTTAACATGGTTGCCTCTGCCTGAAGCTGAAATCCTGTTGTTTTCCTTCACCTACCTTCTCTGTTCTCAAAACCTATTTGAAACTTCTCATATAGTCTACTTATCATTGTCACCTCAGGAAAACCTAGTTGTATGCAAAGACGCATAGACATGCTGGAAACTAAATAGAGCTGTATACTTAATAGATATAAATAAGCCAAGCATTTTAAATTGTTTAAACATCAGTAGAGGTTTGTTGGCAGATAGAGTGACAATAGGGAGGTATGTCTTGTTACAGAGCTGTAATAAATAAATTTCTAATAGGAAAGATTCTTAATGACAATGTTAGGGATCAAAGATCTTTTAAATTTCTGTTATTTCAAGGGGAAATAGAATGTAAATGCAATCAAATCTTTATTTTCTTACTAATTTTATTCTTTTTTGTGCAACGCAGATATGCAAGTTGTTATAAATTGTTGATTAGTAAGGAAGAAAGAAGATGTAATAAACAGAAAATTCAGGATTAAGCCTACAAAATGTAGCAATTACCTTTGTAGAAAATACCCCAACAGGACAATGAATTATAGTGACAGATTTATATTGTGTAGACTATGGTATTCTGAAATAATATTGTCTATCAGAACATAGGTCTTAAAAGACAAAAACAGACACACTGACCTCTGTATGGCTGGGTGAAATGGCATCATTAAAATATGTGCCTCTCAGTTATAGAAGGAAAGACAAATAAACAGAAATGAAAGTGATGTGAAAGGATCACTGAGAAAGAGCAGCCAAGAGAAGATAAGAATACATATGTATTACAGAGCATACCTAAAATATCCAGCACATTATAGAGAC
Organism: Numida meleagris; assembly: GCF_002078875.1. NCBI lineage: Eukaryota > Metazoa > Chordata > Aves > Galliformes > Numididae > Numida > Numida meleagris. Next base: position 15,681,827 of record NC_034438.1, read on the forward strand.
ATGCAGTATATAGTGGATCACTGGTTCATAAAATTATAAAGCATCCACCTTTAGTACAGTTTTTGCAGATTAATGGTTTTTTTTCCTACACTTCATTTTTTCCTTATTATTTCATTCAGTCTTTGTAGAGCATTTCTGAAAGCAGTTTCAGTCTCTATAATTTCTGTTTCATTATAATGTCTTTTCAAATTTTTACCTTACATTTACAATTTCACTTATATTTTTCCTTAGTAGTAAACTTTTCTGATCTTTTTTTTTCTTAAAATCTCTGCCACTTGGTCTTAGCAAATTATAAACATATGGCACAAACAATATGAAACATAGCTAGGAGAAAAACATCCTGTTTATGAAGGATCATAAAATAATTCAAGCTAATCAGAATGTAGAATTATTTTATATAACTTTATTTATCAGTGCTTCCTACATTAAAAAAAAAAAAAAATTGTTAGCCTTCTTCCAACTTATTGGAAGAGGATCCAATCAGCACAGTACTGATTGACAATATAATGACATGCCTATCCAGAATGGGGATATCTTAGAAAAGGAATTTAAAAATCCCTGAACATTTTCCACCTAATATTGGCATGCCACTTCATTGATTTATCATCTCTACCGTGAAAGATTAGAGGTAGTTAGCATTTTAGCAAGTAAAGAGTCTTAAGTTTATGTTTCTATTCTTATCTGATCTCTGATGATAGACTTAGGACCCTATTTTCAAATGTAAACAGTTAAGCATACAGATACTTAGGAAAATTATTTCTATTTGTATCTTTTATGACTGAAGGATTAATCTGTACACTGTGTGGAAAATTTCCTTAAGCTAACTCTAGAATTGGAACTGCTGGAGAGTGTGAGTCAGAGATATTTGACTTAGCTGCCCTTGAGCAGATCATGCCTAAGAAGCAACAACGGCGTGCTCTGAAATGCTATACTGAAGGAAATAACTAATTTTCCTCAAGGATATTTGCTCAGGCTCAATGTGAATGTGGTTCCAGATGAAGCCTCACATGCTTTTCTTTTTATATCTGGAAAGAGGACACTGCTGTATTCCTGTGAAACTACTTTTTTGTGATCAACTACTTTGGGCTGGCTGCATTGTGACCCCCTGCCTGAAGCAGACGTATCAATTATTTAAAAGTGCAGTGATTATCTTCATGTTATCCAAGCCTCCCATTTGAATAGTTTAATAATACTGTCCAGTCTAAATATGTTTAGACACTATTTATAAGAGTGAGGTAAGTAGCTAATGTAGATTGCCACTGTTCTGACATCCTACAGCAAAGTTAAAGTATTTAGACAATATAATTGACATGCACCTGATACTCTATAGCAAGGCTGAAAAGTTTCCTAGAACAAAGGCATCTGTCTAAGAGAAGCATTCATTATTCCATGTTTAATCTGGATGAGTATAATCTCTGTTTGAGAAGTTTTTTTTCAATAAATTTACACTGCTACTCAATTTATAGACCACTAGTCCATGGCAGTAGAGAGAGCACAAGTTAGCTCTAAACAAAATGCAGACACTCAAAAACACTATCAGACTTTACCTCCCTGATGTATACACACATGCACACATATATCTGGAGCCTGCCGGCTTCTTAGTGCCAATATTTACTGCTATGACTACCGACCCCAGAAGATATGTGAAGCAAAATGTAAGCAAAGATTGGTGATATGGCCATTTAAAAGTGCAAACATTCTAAAAGAAAGTCTGCACTTCAAAGGAGTCTGTCACAGTAAAGTCACCAGCAGGACGACTAACAATGCAATTTTTATAAATGAGTGCCTAATAAGCTAATACACTTTTTAAATACAAGTATTTTGAGCCAAGTGATAATGTACAATCACTATCAATGTGGTAAAATGAATGAACTTTCAACAAGAATCACCATGCACACTATGTACTCATTTTGTCACTTCTATACATGGTACAAAGGAGACTTATCTGGAACAAATCCCTCCTGTAAGGGAGGAATAGGAATCAGTAAATATATAATGCAGTTATCACATAGAATGATAACAGTTATGGTGTGTCGATTGTATTATGTGCAATATACAGGACAAATGAGTTTCATATGTGTAAGAGCTGATGGTTCACATGTGCCCTGGAAATCAGAGCAGTTTAAGAAGGCTTTATGATGAGAGAGGTCAGGGCTACTATCATCTACCTGGACACTGGATGATAATACTTTAGAAATTTCTACTTTGCATTTTGCTGCAGGTATGAAGCTTGGATCATTGTATGAATGGTCTGCTCTTAAACTATCTCTAGTCATTTGAGTTCAGAAGTAAGCTCAGTCTCTTTTTATTGAAACTAGTGGAACATCTGCAAGTAGCTGAGAAAACAAAAGGGAAAAAAAGACAAGTTTTGCCTAATCAGTAAGGCATAGGAAAATTGGTACAAAGCTCTCTTTGGGATGGCTAAGAAAATCTTTGATCTACAGTATCTAGCAGCAATAATTTTCGCTATGTAATTGCACTAAATATCTAAACATGGTTCTTTTTTTTTTCTTGGCAAATCATAATATATGGTATAAGATATATACATTGTTCAGTCTTCTGACTCCAAGGACAAATTCTTTAGAAGAAATTAAATAATTCTGCTTCAAATAAACAATCCACGTCTATGGATCACTAACTCAGAAACAAGATACGCCACAAAAAAAAAAAAAAAAAAAAAAGAACAATGACAGGAAAAACAAATACTGATACATCATCTTACACCCTTCACTCAAAACCACAGTAGTACATCACATTTGTATTCTGCTGTGGGCAGAATAGGGTAGATGCAAGTTACCCTAGATCATATAATTAAGTTCATTTACTGAACTATCTCATATCTTTCTCTACATTTGAAGGGAACAAAAACCCTAGGGCCTGCTGTATCTGTGGATTGAATTCTGCAAAAAATATAGTAGTTTCTATTTATGACTTCTTTCTACCAGATTAACTATATTACTTATGCAAATATGACTACAGAAGTGAGAATCAGTATATGATGTCACTGATACTTATTTCCGTTTATTTGGAATTATATATCATTGTATAACTAACACAGGTAAAATATTGCTGATAAAAAGAGGATGTTGATTTTATAAATATCTTTACAAATTAAACAGCTTCTGTTCTATTCAGGAACTCTAGATGAAAACAAAATGTAGAATCATGAAGAGATGAAATCCAGCTAGACAAATGATCTGATATACATGGTAAATAGGTGACATTGTGATAAGCACCTCAGAAATATGATAGATAGCCTTTATAATACACTGTTTTTCTGATAATCTTTCTGCATACTTACTCATTCTTTCCTCTTCAGAACAATATTCAACTGCTAATCTCTTTATACTTTTACTTGTTCTTTGCCCTTTTGGTCCCATTCATAGCCACATGAATTGCTCCCTTTCCAGTTCACATAGCATTCTATGAACATTGCTGATGGTTCAGCTAGCACACAAATCACTAGCAATAAATATGTAAATTGTTCATTTTCATGCAAACACAAAGCCGTCAATAGCCTTTTCATGCAGAAAGAGAGTTACTGAAAGTTGGAAATCTTCTTAGGATTGAATCATGACTCAGAAAAGTTTATTGTGGGAATTGATAAAATCAATATAAATCAATAAAGACATTGCTACTACTCCCATATGCCAGTTTCCAAAGAATATTGGAGGATTTGTAGAAAAATATAATCCATTTTGTTATTAGAAAAAGAATAGTCTGCCCAGGAAAAAACTGATGCAAATCTTTGGCTACTGTAGCAAACAAGTCAGAAACCCAAACTGAAAAAAAAAATGTATTTTCTTACTCTAAAATTAATGTGATAAACTTTCATTGAAAATCACTTGTGGAGTACAGATGTAGGCAATAAAAGCTTAAGACAAGAGACAGAGGGACTTGAGAGACTTTAAAAATTAAATCAGGAGATGCTTCACAAAAAATGACTGAATGTAAATATTTTTCATAATCTAATTATACATTTTTTTTCCTTAAGTTATTCCTCTGTTGTCTTAACATCTTTATTTTCCTCCCTCATCTACTCTACTTAAATGCAATTGTGCAACCATTACAAATAAATTGTCCTATATTTCCAAAACTAATTGACTTTGCTATTGTGTGGTCTATGCCTGTACAAACCTCAGGTATTTACAGAATTAAGAGTACATTTGCTTCAAAAGACTGTGAGTAAACAAACAAGGAAGCCAACCAACCAAACAAAAAAAAAACACAAACCAACCCACCAACCAAAAAAATAAAAGCCCTGGAAAATCAGAAGTCTGATAAATTGGAGGGCATTTGTCCTCTATGGTTCCCTTTTTCCATATATATATATGGAAATATATATATATATATATATATATCTGTATTTAGGGTGGACTCTTTTTATAACCTGTGCCATTTTCTATTATATTTTGCAGCATGGTGAGTTTATAGCGTAGAGACACTATACACTTTTTAACTGTTCCTTTTAGAAGTCAAAACGATGTGCGGTTGCTAGTAGTTTCAGTCCACTTGTTTTGTATCCACTTTTGCGTAAACTGCTTTGGTACTCAGACCTGTAAATACCTATTTTGAAGCATCAACTGTCAGATGCTCAGCAGCCAGCAGTTCCACATCCCTGGTTGCTTGCTGTGTCTTATTTTCTTCCTATCTTTCCAGACCATCTCATCCAGCCTTCCTGATTCAATGTTATGTTAAAGAGTTTTCTTGTTGCTGTGCTGCCTTTCTTGCTCCCTGCTTTGCGCACAGTACTGGCTGCTAGTATGCAGCTCTATTTTTTCTGTACCACCATGTTCATGCTTCATTAATTTCATCTTTACAACTTTTACTAATGAATTATTGTGTGACTGTAATAAGAGAGTATTAAAGAAACAGTATTTTGTATCTAGATATATTCTGCAATATTATTTGACACATTATTTGACAAATGCCAATACTGTTGTTCAGCATGCCAGTGTTCAGTGAATATGCTGTTGCATTGAGAACATTACAGAAATTAGGAATTGCTACTGCAGATATTAATTTAATAATGTGAAGTCAGATCTTTGATACAGGTTAGTAGCAGTTTCTTCAGACATATTTAAAAGAAATCCATAGCACAGGAAAAGTACATTCAATAAGATCACAAATGGTTTCATCTTTACTACTTTCAGTCAGTGTAAATCTTGCTCTCTGATGAATTAGGATTTATATTTATGGCTAGTAAATGTATTTGTATCTGATAAAATCAATATTCTCGAAGTCTAATTCCTACTGTTTGTTTTTTAATATGACATGCTTCTAGAGCCTGGAAGCTTTGGAATTACATTATACAGCTGTTTAGAAGTTTTCCATTTGGCTGAAACTTAAATTTTGAATGACATTTCACAGAATATCTCCTTTTACAGATCATATTGTAGGGAACCTGATTTAGCAGGACTTCATCATTTTAAATGCTAAAATATTTCTCTAAAGTGAAAATAAGAATTTTTATCTGTGCTCAGCAGCTGATGCTCTCAGAAAATGCCACATAGCATAAAGTTCACCTCAGAAGGAATGAGTGATGTCAATAATGCATTCATAATAAATATCTGTTCTTCCAACTATAAGTGGTAGCTGGTATCAAAAGTTCATGGTTGGCATCACAGAAGAAAGCCTAAAATACACTACCGTCTGTCACACTGGCAGCAGCAAATATGTTTCTGTTGCCTGGCCAGTGATGGGGAGAACTGCGTCCTGTGACTGGTCCAGAAGACAACATTTTTGAAATGTGGTAGGAGATACAAAATACTCTGGAGAGTCTTTGAGCAACCTGTTAAGCATAGCCAGCTGTTGACTAGTTAGCTTGACAAGGGAGGTAGCACTAGTTATAATTGTTTTATATTAACTGAAATACATTCCATTGTTAGTTTATTGACATAACTGTTGGTTTGTTAGGTGACACTTAGCATATTCCTTTGTTCCTCTACACATCTTGTTCCAGTTGGAAGCACAAGCATTTTGGGAACTAGAGATAATAATATATATCAATTTTGCATTATGTTGCAGAGAGAAATTACTGTCCTGTGCTGGGAACAGGAATCTTGAAGAGATCTTGGCTTTGTTCCCAGCTTGCCTGGAGGCTGCATTCATGGACACAGAAAAGCCACTTGTAACTCAGCCTTTAACAGGTGACAAGAACGTGTATCTCCCATTGGAAGGTTGCCATTAATCTCTGTGCAACAGTTGCTTTTATGAAAAGAATTGTGAATTCATGCAGTCACGCTGGTTTAGAGATCTGTCTTGACAGAGCTCAGCACCTACTGTAAGAGTAGACTATGTATGACACACGGAGGAGGAACACCAGAGACATATTTCTGGCTACATGAGGAGGAAGGAAGGAAGTTGAACAGTTAGCATGAATGTAACAAGCCTAAGTCATACCTCACTAAACTGATTGCTTTCTCTGGTGACATAGAGGAGGAGATAGTAGTGGATATGATTTATCTTGGCTTCTGTGAGGCTTTTGACACTAATTTTCCACAATACTGTACACAATTTAGGATGCAAAAACTGGGATGACTGGATAGTTGGTCTCAGGGAATTGAGATAAATGAGTTAGCAAGTAGGGGCCTATACCATGATGAGTGTTGTTTATCATCTCTCTGAGTGACTGGCAGAAGGTGTGAAAGCACATGTTCCTCAGGCTGTCAGGTGACATCAGACTGGGGGGATCAGTCAATGTGTTTGTATTGTGGCTTAACCCAGAAGGCAACTAAGCACCAAACAGCAGTTCTTACTTCTCTCCCTCTCCCAGTGGAATGGAAAAGACATTTGTGAAAAAAAAAATAATAATTAGAATTCATAGGTTGAGATAAAAACTATTTATTACGACAGAAAGTAAATACAAATGTAATTATATATATATTTATATATATACATATATATACAGGTGATGCACAAAGCAATTGCTTACCACCTGCCAACTGGTGTCCATCCAGTCCCCAAGCAGCATCTGCCCCCCCAGCCAAGTCCCCCTGGTTTTATTGTTCGTCATGACATCGTATGGTATAGAATATCCCTTTGGCCAGTGTAGATCAGCTGCCCTGGTTCTGTCCCCTCCAAGCTCCTTGTGTACCATCCAGCCCCTCACTGTTAGGGCAGTGTGAGAAGCAGAAACATTGTTGGCCCTGCATAAGCACTGCTCAGCATCAAGTAAAATATTAGTGTGTGATCAGCATTGCTTTTCTCCCAAAGCCAAAGCAGGGCATCATACCAGATACTACAAAGACAAATAACTCTGTCCCAGCTGAAACGAGGATAGCTTGAGATCAGACCTGCCATACAGAGGCACTTTGGCAGGCTGGAGGAATGGCCCTTTGGCATTTCAGTGCAGATAAACACCAAGCCCTGTCCCTGGGAAGGCAGAGCCCCAGGCAATTGTCCAGGCTGGGCACAAAAACAGTCCCCTGAGGAACAGTCAGCTGCACAAGAGCCACTCTGCGGCTGGCAGCAGTGAAAGCCAGCAGGATTTGGCACGGACAGAGCTGGAAGTGCTGAAACATGTATTTGTGTATTTGTTCTCTGATTAGAAGTCGTTTGTTTACACTGGAACAAGTACTTCTCATTTCTTTACGCTTACTTAAATGTATATCTATCTGGTTTGTGACTCCTTGTTTGAGTTTGGAGGAACAAAAAGCATATATTCCTGATTTGCACAATGGAGTAAAATAGTCCTGTTTTCCATAAGTACATATATTTGGGAGATTATGAATGCTTCTTTTTTTAATTATGTCTTTGGAATGGAGATCACATAAGTAACACTCTGAGCCCCAACTCAGGAGGCTTGTGATGCTGACTACCCTCTGAGGAAGCACAGAGTGAGCTGTGACCGCTGGGACTCCATCAGTCAAATAAAGTTACAGGGAGGAAAGGCTGAATGCTGGAACTGCAGTACATTTGGATAGAAGGGAAACAAAGAGTGGTGCAGGTGAGATGACAGATAACAAGGGAGACCACAGTGGGATCTAAAAGCCCATAACTGGCTTCTCACAGAGGAAGAAAGTCGAAGGTTTCTCTTTGCCTTCCACAGGTACTGGCCTTACTGTTCTCAGACTGACCTCTAACAATGACATTTTTGACCAATTTATTTACTTTTATTAAAAAAAAAAACAATGTTACTCTGGTAACTCTGAAGATATCGGGAAACCTTTTAATTTTGTGTAGCTGATATCTGCAGTGTTGGCCATAAACTTATTTGTAAGCTTTAATCCTATAATAGATTATGTAGTCCAGCAGCATAGGCTGAATACAATTTCGAACAAACTGAGAGTATTTGAATGTAGATTCAGATGAGACAAGGAATAGCTTTGAAAAATTCCTGAAGGTTGATGGGAGGAATGAAATTCCTTCTCTTGTCAATCTGTAAGCACAGGGAGTAGTAGTGAAGTATTTAATTGTCTGCTTCTCAGCTTATTCTCTGATATGAGCAACAGTTGGTCAGGAATAAGCTCTATGCAGAACCTAATCTTGAACTGCACTGATTTTCCTTTCCTGGTTAATTAGTATTTACATATGATTGCAAAAATGGAGACATTTAATTTTGGGAACAATTTAATTTTAGTTTACTTATTGGAGTATAAAATGTCAAAACAGTACTCTTAAGATTTTAAAGTATGGTTGCTTAGGAAAAGGTATTCTCTCTGCAGGCTTTATCTGGATTAGAATGGAGATGTGAGTGTTGCCAAAATGCAATTTAGGTGTCTGGACAATGGTGAACATGCTGTTGAGACACATAAAAGTAACAGTTGGGAAAGCATAGACATAATGCAGTATTTTACACTTTCACTTCCAGAGCATCAAGTTTAATTTAACTCCTACATTTTCATGCTTCATAGAGATTTGTTACTTTTCTTAAGTGCTACTGTTTTGGAAACAGCATAGGACAAGAAGACAGGGAAAATAAATTTGAGTGCAACTTTTCTGTTCCAGTAATTGTATTTTGAAATTAACAGATATGCAGAAAAGATGCCAAGGCTGACAGAGATACCTATAACAGGAATACACTGGAAGAAGTAATAGGGAAATTTAAAGATATGAAATTTCTAAAGATACAAAATTTCCAAATTAACTTCCACACAAGAAAGTGTAAATCTGTGTACCTTGAGTTTTTACGGACAAGAAAGGCTGTATTTGCCTATTTTACTACAAGTCAGCTAGAGCAATTTTGATTAAGAAAGGCTGGGAAATGTCACAGAGTTAATGGCATTGTGAGAGCCAGGGCATATCAGTTAGATTTAACTCTTCTGTGGAAAGTAGTTCATAAATAAATTCTCAAGCTCTCCTGACAAAACATTTTCTGAGAAATGTAAAATTATAGGAGTATGGTGGCAGTAAAATTTATACAAGAAGCATTAAAAAGAACTTTATTAACATAAACAAGTCGAGTATCCTAATCCCCTTCAGAACTCCTAAGTGTCTAAATAATATGAACTCTGGACAAGAAAGTTATCTTGCATATAATTTAGCATTAGGAGAGACCCTTGTCAACAGTACTTTGTCTCGGGATAAATTAAAATTTTTTGTACAACAACTACTGTTGTAATGACATTACCACAAAGGCTGAAATTCATTGCAGTTTTGGATGAAAAAGAAAATGAAGTTGCGCGTGGAAAGGGTTAACTTTTTTACGCTAACACAGATCCTCAATTATTTATTATATTTCATGAAATTCAAAGGCCATTAAATGAAGGCAGCTGTACTGGCTCCTGTGTCAGGTTACTGTCTGACACCCAAATAACACATGAAGACCACTTCATGCCTTTGCCGCCATGCATCTACGCCTGGTGAAAGCTGTCAGTGACCATTGTTTTTTCCTTCCTGAATGCTCATAGGTGACTTCAAACAGTTCTGGTAGTACAGAATCAATATCTTAGCGCCAGCAGCTGCAGCAAAACTATTACCAGTATTGTGTTTACCCTTGGTCAGGTTACACTCTTTCCTCCCAAAGCAACTAAAAATTCCAGCAAGTGCGCACAGCCTCTCCTTGGCAAGCTCTCTCTGTCTTCTCCAGGTATCATGCATGTTCCATTTTCTCTTTCCTCATGGAGGCTGCTATGGCTAAGAAATAAAATGAGATAAAAAGAAGCAGAGAGAAAAAAAAGGTTTCCGGTTTTTTAATTAAATGACACCAGGATGCTATTCCAAAACACCAGTGATTGGCACTTTGAGCTGCTGAAATCAGGAACAAATAAGCCAATAGGAAAAATGGACTATAAAAAACTTTGGTTTTACTATGACAGTAAACAAAATACCTTTTTCATTATTTTCTTCTCTCAAACAAAGCACACACATTCAAGCCTGTGCACAGTATGCAGAAGTCAGAACCATAAAGAGGTATGATTTTATATAGACACATTTACGCTACCCTTTAATTAATCAAGCGAATGCTTCATTTTTACTTCAACTCATTCAGTGTTTCTGGCTTTGTTGTGTCATTAAATATGACATTTCCACATTTGGAATAAAATGTCAAGCTATAATGATACACCTACTGCAGTGTACTGCCTCTACTAAACAGAAATCATGATTGACTGACAGGTTGGGTCTCAGAAGGAATAATTTTTAGTAAATAGGAAATACATAACTTTCATTAGTGGCTTTAAAATATTTTCAACAAGGCAAACTGATTTTTTTAAATCTTCTTTTAGACTTACGAAATACTAACCAACCTTTTCTCTGTTGCTTGCCATCTCTCTTTTTTCTTTTTTTAACCTATACATGTCACCTTTTGCTTACTACAGACAAAATGCTAAAACAATTCATTTACCACAGATTGGCTCAAGTAAAAGAGCTGTGCAGCTTTCTACAAAAATTGACATGTATTAATCATGTTTTTTTTCTTAAAGATCTATTCATATTACTCCTTTTGAGCACAAATAGTTGATAGGAAGGTATGGATATGGTAATTTTATAGATTTTAGGAAAGAAGAGACTATAGTCATTGCCCCTAGCTCATTGCCATTGGAACACCTTCTGTACGACTTTAATTCCTGATATATTTGGGATTTCTTTACTAATATTTTTTGATAACTAGCAGGAAAGAAAGCTGTAAGTAAAATACCAATGCAGGAAATGATTCAAATAGTTGATCAGGATTGGAACATAGATTGTTCAGGGTCAGACAGCTTTGTTTAGACAACTAAATCTCTGTAATAACAAGAATAAATTAGACATCAGAAATGTGTACCCTTAAATGTGAATGCTGCTCATCGGTTGATAATAATGTAGGGCCAAAATTAGAGATTTAGTTCTCTGCTAATGAAAGCATGATTAAAGAGAAGAAATTCTGCCAACAAAAAGCCACTGCTTTCTGTTGCTGTTTGTCCAGCAACAGTTTCTACAAAACCTATTTAATTTTCAAAGTCTTTTAAGAGAGGACAGCTAGGAAATGACAGTATTCACTAAACTGGAATGGAAAGGTCTTCTCTACTTTTCTAGAATCTTCATGATTTTTGAAAACCAAGGTCATATGTCAAAAATTTAAAAACCATTCAATTTCTTAATTTTTTTATCAATCATTTTTATTAAGTCTGAAACTCACAAAGCATTGTAAATGCTAATCTTTTTCACTGAAAAATTCCTTCTCAGTTCTGACAGTGACACTGCTTCCAATAGCTGAATTCAATTGCCTTCATAGCGCACCCTGCTCTGATTCTCTGAGGTTATCATGAACTGTTCCACCTCACTGAGGTGCTGATGTGGGTAGAGGTGGCATTTTCTTCTCCCTCTACTCTATGTGCCTCATATCCCTGGCAGCATTAACACATGGCTCTACTTCATTATCTCCTGTGAATTTTTGCAGAGCAGTAGCAGTAAAAGAGTCAGGCTCCTAATTCAAGCTGAAAGTGACTGCTTTGAAAGACAAGGTCCAGATCTGAGCTGGAGATTAGGAAGCATTTGGAAGTGCATAAAGATGCCCAAACGGATTCAAGGTGCTTGATCACAAAGCAGGGTGTCCTGGTTGCCCCTGCAGTGCTGGGAACTCAGGGACTAGTTCTGTATCAGTGCCCTGAGCAGCTCAGAGGGAGGATCCAAAAAAGAATGGAAGTGCTGTGCAGATCCTGAGATGATAACCTGTCTGCAGGTCTCTGCTTCCAATTCATGATGTTTCTGAGAAACAAAAGAACAAGTATCAGCCCCTACTTCTATTGCTATACAAAACAGTTAGGAGCATGCAACTCATAATCCCTTTTGTGGAGCCTTTTTTTTCATTGTTGAGATTTGACTGAGAAGATCTAGTAACATCTTTTGGTGCAAGCTCCAAGGCCTTTTTAGCATCATCGCTGAAGAAAAATGTTTTTAAGAAATAATGTTTCATAGGCATCCATGAGCCACCACTACTATTATCTATAGTACAATTGAGTTTATGTCTGGTGTAGCTAAAAGAACATTCTAACTTCATGAAGAGTTCATCTTGAGCATTAATTTATTATTGTGCCTGTTCATTTTTTCATTTATACTAAATGTACATCCATGTCTGCATTGCCTGATTCTCCTCAATACCCTGGGTTATTCTGCATCACATAATGAAAATAATAATTGAATCGTCACCAGCAATCTCAGTAGGTAATTCCTCATAAAGATACAAACAGAAGAAACTCTTTCATATTTCTGTTCAGAAAGAAGGCAGGGAGTATCCCAAATCTTTTAAGTTTCCTCTGCAGCAGGACAGATTTTACAGATTCGCATGGCTGGTTTCAACCTTCTAGATTTGGAGAAATCTGAATGGAAACAGTGCAGTCTATGAGTCTTTTTGATATGTAGTCTAATAAGCTATCTTTCTATCTCTACGGAGAGACTTCTGTACTAGTATACACTCAACCACAATAAATATAGCATTTATCATAATATCGGAGAGTAATTCCAGTGGCTATAGACATGAAGAAATGTATTCTGTTGGAAGGAGAAATTGTCAGTGCAGTATGAAAGGAGTTCAGAAAGAAAATGTATGTCATTGTAAACACTGCTTTCTCTGAGATTATGTATTGTGTGGTCTTCTTGAGACATGAAAAGACAGGACTAAATGCAACCATTATAGCCTACTGAATAACTTATTTCTCTTAAAACTTTTATACAGATCATCCAGTCCTTAGAAATCTCATAACAATATTTTTTTCCATTATGTATATTTTCAAATTAAGCCTCATAGTCAAACATGGTTTAGTTAGAAAGCTAATGTTACTTCTCTGAAGTACCATAAAGAAAAATAAACTGAAGGAGAATATAATAGGAATCTGGATTCTTTGGTCAATATAAAACTTTTCCACAGCTCTATATTTCTGAAGACTGGGGTACTTCACTTAGAATATATTCCTGGATTCCAAACAAAAATAAATGAAATAATTTGAAAAAGCAAATATTTAACAGCAAATAATCCAAACCTTAAACAGTAAATAAAGAAATCATGAACAATCATTACCTCTGTAGTACCATTATACTACCTAGGTAGTAGTCCTAAACTGGTACAGGCATTATTTAAGAAGTCTACTTCTTTTAAAGACAACTTCGAACCATAAAAAAACAGTCATTGTCCAGTAGAATTAGCAATATATTTTTTGAGATGGTTCTTAGATTAGTTAATAAATGTTTTGCTAAACTTTGGATAGTAAAACCAATAATTTTATACATTTCACAAAGTCCCCATGAAATACATCAGTACCTTTGTCTTTGTTCTATGGTACTGAAAAATGAAGCAGAGCCTGAATTCATCCTCAGCTCTGATTCATTATAATTGTTTGTTTGTTTGAGACATGGGCTCCAGCCTGCCTTGAGATGGCTTCTGTTCATGTCCAAGCAAGGAGACTCCACAGTCCTTCTGGACAAGATCCACATCACTGCTTGCAGAGTATTTGTGGTTTATTTTTTTTTCTCACTCTATTTTTTCTTCTTTTTCACTACTGTCATCCATAAATTCTAACTACTTTCGCAAAAGGCGATGTTGGCACGATTTGATTGACTCTGCAGTCATTTTGTGAATACGTGGGTAGATGGGAATCATAGCATGACACGTGACATGGCCTTCTCATCCACTAAGCAATTGCTTATTGTTTTAAGTGCTAAGATCTGAATTTCAACTCTGGAGTTCTAGAATTCCCTAAGCCCAAGGCTCTCCATGTTTCTGTATCCAGTCAATGCAGATGCCGGAATAGGCTTCTTCAACCTCTTAAAATACAATGTAGACATAGCTTCAGAGTTAAAGTTAGAAATAGTAGGCTCCCAACTTCTGATTTAACAATTAATAATGTACCTGTCTCAGTAAAAGCATCGTACAAAATCATATGCTCAGTGTGTACACATTTCACTACCTTGCCACTAAATTCAATGGAAAAAAATAAATTTTCTCTGGAGCATGATCAGATTTAAGAGAATCGCTGCTGTCGTAACATCTAGAAGCTGAAGACATAAAATATAATCCTAATTTTTACTCAACATGTGCACTTAGGGAAAACTGGTAAAAGATAATTTGTAAAAAAAAAAAAATGCTTTACATCTAGTACTTTTAAAATCAAAGCAATATATGTTTACAAACAAATAAAATGAATTTTCAGAATGAATTTTTGGCCTTCATCTACTCTCATCATCTCAACCTTTCAAGTGATTTTAGTCACTTATGTGGAAAAGTAGAGCTGGAAAACATATGGACTATGAAATTTTTAGAGCTGGAGAAATGCTCCATGCGGAAAGAACAGTTCAGGCTGTTAATAGGAGAAACTTGCATCTGTTGCAACAGTTTTTTTACACTTATGGTAAAAGTTGCTACCACCAATTCTTTTGACCTATTACCTTATAAATCTCCATATTATATATCTTTTATAAATGGAGAAATGCCATAAGCTTGTTGAAGAACCCAAGTGTATCATTAGACCTGTCTTTTCTTTCAGGAGAAAATACCTATTCACTCTCAGTGTTCCCTCGACTATCATTAATGATCTTCCATGGAGAAACTACAATTTCCAGCTCCCTCTGATGGTCCATTTCAGAATGATATAACTTCCCATTTAGGCACACTATTCTATTTGTAATTTTTTCATAAATAATGCTTTAATAAGAATATTGTGGCTCTGTTCCTTTACTTCCTTTCTCTTTCTTTAAGAGAGTATTTGTGAGATACTTTTTAACTTTGGTACATGACCCTCCAGTCAGCCACTGGTAGATTTCTAATACTTTATGTTCTTAAAATTGCAAATTAGCATTCTAAGGCTTTCTCTTTCCAGGTTTCCATAGCAACCCTTGTACAGCTTATTCATTAGAAAGAGTTCTGTTTAATTGATCTCCTAATGTATTGCTTAATAGTAACTGTTAAGCAGTCTTTTGTTTCCAGGTCATATTTAGGGTTCACATATTTGCATAAAAGCATTTCATTAGCTGAAACCAATCATTATTAGTAATTTTCTTTTTTTAGTTTAAAATAACTAAACCCTCATTGAGATTTTCTGAATAGCAAATATTTATATCTTGCTGAATGGATTTTCCCTGTGAGTCTGGGTGCTTTGTTTCCCTGAGCAGCAAGAAAATTACAGAGCTTCAAAATGTTAATCAGAGAAGACAAAAAGAAAGTGGTTTTTTTTTCAATTGAAATGTAAATGCACAGTGACGATAACTATAGACCACAGGCAATATTTGATGACAAAGTTGTAATGAATAAATAATCTTTAAAAATCACAGTAATGCATTGCCTAACTTGAATACATCGGGACTTCTTTCTATTACACATTATAGTGATTTTCTGATATCTCAGGATATGGAAATTACATACATGAAATAAATAACTTTTTTTTTTTTTTTTTTTTGTAATTTTGTATTGTCCAAAACACTTCTCACTAAAGTTAGTCATCTTCGGTGAATAATTTTATAGTCAGATGTTATTAACTCATTTGGTTCTGCATGAATTACAAGCAGATTTTCAGGTGACTTGAACACATTAAAAAACTCACCCAGACTCTTATGATTAAGTTCAGTTATGAAAATAGAAAAATTGTTTTTGCTAAGAACAAGTACTTAAATTCCTGCGGTGTAAAAACTGCTATAGCAGACAAAGAATAGAGTTTCAAATACCTTCTCCTTAACCTCCTCAAAAAGAGCTAATCCACCAAACTTTCTGAAGCTTGTATGTAACTCACTCCATATGGCTAGACTCATTTTATATATGCTATGAGTCTGGGTCACGCATACATTTAATTGATTGAAAATCTGGATATTCTAAAACAATCTTTTAAGTGTCTTTCTGTTTTTTTGTTTTGTTTTTTTTTGGGGGAAGACGTAGGGGAGATAAGAAGGGAATGTATTTAGAGTTGTTGGTTTTCAAGGTTTACTCACAAACATAAGAATTTAAAACCTGATTCGCCTCACCTCACCTCACCTCCCCCCC